>NW_010133296.1:0-38360 GCF_000699245.1 Pterocles gutturalis | reverse complement strand
ATGACATAGATACTATATGGTTTCTGTGAAGCTATTCTGTAAAAAATAAAGGTTGAATTATAGCCAGTTGACAGAGACATTTAATCTGTACTGATTTGATTTAATTTCCTTTAAAATCTTGTATGTTAAAACTGCTTGACCACTTTTTTCCCTCTTTAAATGTAATTTTTTTTAAATTATTAAAAATATTAAAAAATAAAAATATATTAGCTTACATTTCAGAACTATGTCCCGAAAATCATTAAAGTATGAAAAAAACAACCTTCCTCATATTTGAGGCACAGAAATGAAAAAACACATGATAAAATCCAACTATTCACTGAAATGTAGGTGTCACATAGAGCCCTAATGAAGATTTAATCCTCAGTCTCCAAGGAGTTTTTACAAATCATTGGATAGCAGAGGATAAAAATTTTCTGAATTCTATATGATTCAACTAAAATTGGGTAATATTTTGGTAGTAAAAATGCAACCACAAAGAAAAGTGTTTTCCTCTCAGTCAGAATAATGTTTTAACTTTAAGATTTCATAGAATATAAAACCTTAACTTCTTCTGACTAATATCTAAAGAAGTTAACAGCTTACTTTAAACATTTTATTTCAAACACACACAAAAAATTAATACTTACATTTCAGCTTTTATTAAAAAATACAATCCCTTGGTTTTCAGGGGAGCAAAGCTCTGACTCATATCTTGACATATGTACTAGTAGCACATTAGCACTGAAGATGCAACTCTGCAACGTTTAAGCAATCTCTGCTAATATTATAAACCATATAAGTGTTTGCAATCTGAAGAACTACACTTTGAAGGCACATTTTGATGGATCCAGCAGACTAACTAGCTTCTGAATTTTATTCTTTATGTATTATCATAATGCGGTTGACAGCAGTCTTGGGAAGGAGAAGGATGTGGTTTCTGAAGTTCCAATTTACAATACAGGACTTCCCACAGATGTATGAAAAGCATAAACTTGCATTTTCTTAGATTCAAGAAGTCACCTCTAAAATAACATTAATTTATATGTTCTTCTTCCGTAAATATTCAGTCACTCTCTGTAAACATGTCTGTGACACATACTAGAGATTTTGATCACTAGTTAAAACAGCCTTGACAAGAGTCAGCAACTACCTGTGGAATGACTCAAAATAGTTTCACCTGGATTAAAAGTAAGACAGTCACCAGACATCTCATGAGAATATCTGCCTAGTATGTTCATTCGCTTGACGAAACAAACCTATGATGTAGGTTTATTTTCAACTTCATCAGGATAAGGTGAGTCACATCTAGACAAGTGACTTTCTCACTTTACTATAAATCTATCGTAGAGTAACAAGCTCAAATGTTTGCAATAAAGACCTACATTTAGTAAGATAAATCTTCCCCTCATATCCATACTATGGCAAAATATGCTTGAACTGAATCTGCTTTACTCCTTTGTCTTTGCCTTAAGGGCAAGTCTCATGGCAAAATATTAAAAAAAAAAAAAAAAAACAAACAACTGAGATAGCCCAAAACTGAAGTCCTCTCTAAGCTAGCAACCCGAAACCAAGCTACAGACTCAGATATTTTCCAGAGTTAATGACTTTATCACTTTGCAATTTGATCATCTCACAAATTCAAATACAATAAAAATTAAAACTAGTCCATAATCTAAACTGCTTCTCTTGATACACCAGTGAGCATTTTTTTCTTTAGTTATTTTAATCCCGTTGCTCCTTCTCAGCCTACTTCCCCGACAACATCCTACTGTTTTTCTACTGACTTTAACACTTAAAGCCAAGTGTATACTTAACACATATAGATCACCTAATGGAAATCTTACATACTAAATTGGATATCTAAAGCTACTACATTTTTAACTCCTTTTAAGGTGAACATAGAAAAACTGATACCTTCAGAACTGGTTCATCTGACTTTACAAGAGATGCTTTTAACAGTTGACACACCAATCAACCTTTTATGTGCCTATTTGTCTCTATTGATGATATGAGGAAAATGAAATCACAAGCTCAAATTTAAGCCTGAGATGGCTAAAGTTAGGTAAGAGGAGCCTTGCATACTGAAAGGCATTATTATTCTTTAATGTTTTCCCACCCCAACTCCTTCACCTTGATGGAAGCCAGAAGGGGCAGAAGAGAGGATGAACAGTTTTCAGGAAAGAGGCAGGTTGTGAGTTTCAGAGACAAATATTTTAAAAAAGACAAACTTTTCACCTTGACTAAAAGAACATTCAGTAGATAAAGTGGGCAGTTCTGACCTAGACATTGCAAAGGAAAGTGGTAATTTCAAAATAGTTATTTGTGGCTTAACTGAACAAGGAACAAACAGATAAAACAGAATCTGATTCTAGACAGGACTTGGTTCAGGATTTTCTTCTTTATGACTTGTTTTTCATTCTGAGAAGAGAACACAAGCCAAAATGCAAATACAATTTGTCAAATTGTTTATTTCTTTATGTGTGAGCATATAAATATTACATTATTTTGTAGACTGCTAATGGAATTTTCCTGTAATGTCTGCCTTGAATTAGAAGAGTTAGTTTTCTTAATTATAGATATGTCACTCTGCAACCACAATTTTATGAGTCATTAAAATATTGTTGAAATTTCCATAATACCCTCTTGTTTTTGTAGTCAAACTACCATATACTAGGTTAATAAAACTGGCTGATTTCTTGCTCTCAGAATTCATTACAAGATGCACTCTATTGTGATAATAAGAGATCAGTCTTGAGACATAATGTGCTGAAAAGTTTCAGCTTTAGATTCAAATAAACAGAAATAAATTCTTCTGATACTGATGGAGGTATTGTCTTCTACCAGTTTGAGGGAGTACTCAGACTTTGAAATCTATTCTTTGTGGGGAAAAAAAAAGAAAAAAAAAAGGATAAAAGACACTGGTTCTAAAAATTATTTTAATAAATATTAAAAAGAAAGAAAAAAGATAAAGACTACTCAACTACTTTTTTTTCTTCTTTTCCTTTTTCCCCTTAAGGTCATCTAACATGCCTCTTTGGCTTGGACTGGAAATATGTGTGTTTGCACAGGTATTTTTGTGTCATTCTATGTCTGTCTAATTGTCTTCTTTTATGCATAAATTCAATAGCCTATGTATCAGCTTCTGCAATTAATAGTTTTCTTTTTCTCTACAGAAATCCCTTGTGTCCTGTAATTAATTTTATTTTAAAACCTTAGAGTAAGCCTATGTTTGGTAAGTGACACTTGGATTTAGTTACAGATTCAGGCAGAGATGTTAAGTGCAAGCAATGTGGACAACTAGATGTGAGTTAAGTATCTAGTCACCCACTACATAGAGTGGAAATAAGGGGTCAGTTCGATTGGTGAACCAGCTGAAGCACAATAGGGATTTAAGGCTTAGTCTTCTTATTCCAGTTGAATGATCACTTGTGTAACTATTTTGTCATTCTCAAAGTAGAAGCATAAATCCAGGGCCCTAGCTGCAGTAATTTTATCACTACATCCAGCCCATGTCTGTAATGCATCTGTGTTTCAGTGCCTAGAAATGTTACTGTCTCTCATAATATGCAAAAAGAACAGAAAATCTTACTCCTCCCTTTTTGTGGAATTTTTAGCCTTTCTTAAATGCATTTTCCCTGAAGCACCACCACCTTGTCTGCGGGGCTCAGCTGTGCCCTGCGGTGGGTGGGTTAGAGCCGGCTGGAACAGGCTGTGTCCGGCACGGGGCAGCCCCGGCCTCTCCTCACAGAGGCCACCCTCCAAGCTGCTCACTACTCATACCTTCACACCTGCACCCAACACAGCGTCACAACAGAATTTTAACCTGCCCATTAAACAACACCTAAGTAGGAATTTCCTGTGGCGAGAGGTGGGCAGCATACATTCTATTTAGAGAATGCAAAGAAAGAGTCCTGTCACTTTCAGACAGGAAAGAGATGTTTCCTTCACTTGTATTCCAGTGGAGAACAGTAATGGCATTTGGCGTTACTGTACTGGGTCTGGCTAAGATGGAGTCAGTACCCCCACAGCAGCCCTCACAGTGCTGAGTGTGACCCTGGCAGCCAGCAGGGTGTTTGTAACACATCTTGGGAGGGGGCAGAGCCAGGACAGCTGACCCAGATTGGCTGTTCCATACCATGTGACATCAGCTCAGCCATAACAGCCAAGGGCAAGTAGGAGGAGGGGGACATTTGCTACTGTGTTTGTCTCCAGGAGCAGCTGCTACACACACTGAAGCTCTGCTTTCCCGGGAAGTGGTTGGACATTGTTTACTGAGGGGAAGTAGAGAATAACATCTTTGTTTTCCTTTTGTTTCTGTGCATGGCCTTGGCCTTTGCTTTAATTAAACTGCTTTTATCTTGACCCACGAATTTTTCATCTTATTCTCCCCCTTTATTTTGCTGAAGGGGGAGTGATAGAGGGGCCTGGTGGGCAGCTGGCGTCCAGCCAAGGTTAACCCGCCACATGTTACATAAGTACATTTACAGAAAAAGTTACAAGTCACATTTACAAATAATATCATCATTTATCCACATTAAGACAAGATCACAAAGTGAAAATATGTTGTCTGCATTGAGGATTTGTTCTGACTACCAAAAACAGGACAGTTCTTACAATAGGGTTGTACTTACACAGTCTGGGTGTTCTTCAGCTGAAATTGTGTTTGAGTACTCAAAAGAAAGAACAATGTACTATCTTCTATTTTTTTGTTGTTGTTGAAGGGATTCAATAAGATTTTGAAATTGTGGAAGCTCCTTGAGATGTAGGACCTTATTCTAGTCCTGTAACTGAAAGCTCTCAGTATGCCTAGGATAGGTGCTTTCTCCCATCTACTCCCTTCATTCTGTCTCTTTTCCTTTTTCTTATGTAGAAAATACTGGCTTCAACATTTGCCCTTTTGAACTGAATAGGTTTTGTTCTTTCTGTTAGCTGTGTGTTCTTTCTAAAATTTAGGAATATCTGTGTAGTATTCTCATGAATAAAATATCTAAAACCCTGATGATCTGAAAGTGCAGTCAATGAATTGTTAAATTTTTCTTCTTTTTTTTTTTTCAAAATCTTTTGCCATGGGTATATTTGTATAGTAATTGAGGGCTTGGCTTCACTTATCCGTATGTTTAGTTTTAGTTTTTGTAACATACTTGTTGTGGTTTTGCCCTGTTAAAGACAGCAAGGTCACTTGTGCACATACTAAGGCTCAGAAGTGTTGTTGTCCGTGCGGATCCTTAGCTTCTGTGGAAATAGACGTCCATCAGGCCAGTTACCTTTCTTACATGACCTCAGCCTTTTATCTGACACCAATGTGACCTCAGTGCTTTTTTCTCAGTACAACTGAACATGCATTGTGAACACTTGAACATGACCTGACTGTTGCAGGTGAAGAACAAGTGCCTATTATATTCATAGTTTTCAAGTTATGCACAGTAACATAAGAAATGAATTAAATTTTCCAGAAGGTTAAGGCTGTAAAGAGGTAACTATGACTAATGCTAGTCATCATGCATTGGGATGCATCTGAATCTGTTTAGCCACTCAGATTATATAAAATATTTATCAGGCTGTTGCTATGTTACCTCATTTTATGTACTAGTATGGTATTCAGTAATATACTCAAATTGCAGATAAAATATATTGAGTGAGGCTTTCTACTAAAGGAAACTGTACCAGGGCTGTAAGTTATTTTCACTGTTCCCTAGTGTAATTCATTTTAACTTAAGTATGAAAACCTGCAGTGCTTATTTTTTTCATTTCTCAAAGTTCGTAATGATGTAACTCCTTAGACATTTTACATCCTAAAGACACAAAAAATTTGACTTTGTCTGGAGAAAGAAAAGACTTTTAAGAAGTCTGACAAGGAAGACCCTGTAGTAGAAATCTCTCCCATGCCTTCAGCCATGAACAATCCAGAAAAATTGAGACTGATATATTCTTCCGGTATCTCTTTCTCTTGCATGTGAGGTAAAAGTTGTCTCCTGATCAACAATGTTGCATGCTACTGATATACAGGAGAGAAGATTACGTATTTCCTTGTTTTAATTATTCATCTCTGCCATTCAATTTATTTCTAGATCATGTTTTTCATCTGAATCAAGATAGCTGAATATAAACAATATGTATGACTGTAGTTGTACATCTTGATGCAGAAAACACCATCCTTCTTCATAACTCATCTGTTTCCAGAAAATTACTGTTCTGAAGAAGCTAAGACAAGATGGAAAAAGGCAGCAATAGATGAGAAACTTTCTGATGATGATGTTGTTTGTTTATACTTTGTCCAAAAATGAATACAGTTAGAGAAAACAAATGAACAAACAAAAAAAACCTTTAAGTTCTAAGGAATATCCAAAGATTGATGGAGAAAAAAGAAGCATAGTGACATTCCACAATGTACAGGATTTTTCACCAAGTGTAGACAGCTTCATAGTAGACATTTACATCTCAGATAGTATACCGGTTTTGGCTGGGACAGAGTTAATTTTCTTCACAATAGCTAGTATGGGCCTTTCTTTTGGATTTGTGCTGAAAACACTGTTGATAATTCAGGCATGTTTACATTATTGCTGAGCAGTGCCTACACAGAGTCAAGGCCTTTTCTGCTTCTAACACCACCCCACCAGCGAGTAGGCTGGGGGTGCCCTAGAAGTTGTGAGGGTACACAGCTGGGACAGCTGACCTCAACTGACCAAAAGGAAATCCCATACCACGTGATAGTGTGCTCAACAATAAAAGCTGAAGGGGAAAAGAAGGAGACAGCAAAGGAGGCATTTGGAGTTATGACATTTGTCTTCTCAAGTAACCGTTACACGTCATGGAGCCCTGCTTTCCTGGAGATGGCTGAACATTTGCCTGCTGATGGGTAGTAGTGAACAAATTCCTTGTTTTGCTTTACTTGCTCGTGCAGCTTTTGGTTTGCCTATTAAACTGTCTTTATCTCAACCCACAAGGTTTTTCACTTTCATCCTCCCCACTCTCTCACCAATCTCACGGGAGAGTGAGCAAGCGGCTGTGTGATGCTTAGCTGCTATTGAGGTTAACGCAAAAGGTAGTCACTCCAGCCTCTCAGACAATGGAAAGGAACAGATACTTGTCTGTGATTCATCAGACACATGCATACCTTTATTCTGATTATGTCTGACCTTTCCTTCATTGACTGTGGAAAAAGTGACAAGTTCAGATGTGAGCAATAAATCTGTGGGAATAAAGAAAAGGACTTAGAGATGCGAGCACGTCTGCAGGGCTATGATATAACTGATATCACGGAGACATGGTGGGATAGATCCTGGAATGTTGGAAAGGAGGGATACAGGCTCTTTAGGAAGGACAGGCAGAGGAGAAAAGGAGGGGGTGTCACACTCTATGTCAAAGACCATCTGGAGTGCATGGAGCTCTGCCTGAGGATGGATGAGGAGCCAACAGAGTGCCTACGGGTCAGGATTAAGGGGAGGGCAGGGACAGGAGACATTATAGTGGGGGTTTGCTACAGCCCTCCTGACCAGGAAGACCAAGTGGATGGGGCCCTCTATTGACAGTTAGGTGCAGCCTCATATTCACAGGCCCTTGTCCTCATGGGGACTTCAACCATCCCAATATCTCTTGGAGGGACAACACAGCAGGACATAAGCAAGTCAGGAGGCTTCTTAAATATATTATTGATACCTTCCTTCTCCAAGTGATAGAGGACCAATGAGGAGAAGGGCTATACTGGACCTGGGCTATGCTGAGCTCGCTACCCTGGACTTCAGGAGAGCAGACTTTGGCCTCTTCAGGGATCTGCTTGGTAGAGTACTGTAGGAGACCAAGTGGTGTAGGAGAGCAAGGACAAGCTCACCCAGGCAGTAGCCCTGGTAATCTTATCAGTCTATGGTCCCCTGAGGCAAAAAGCTGCTTGTCAAGAAGGGAGATGTGACAGGGGAGTATGTGACCATTAGAGGCACAACTGATAAGGGTAGAAAAGTGGAAGCCCCCTTGGCTTTATCAGTAAATGTCTCAAATTTGACCACTGAGGACAGAAGTGATAAGGGTAAGAGGGCAGAGGCTCTCTTGGCTTTTATAGTTATCTCAAACACTCCCGAATGTGAAATCCCTGACAAGAAACTTCTGTGAAATTGTGGAAGAGCCCAGAAATTCCTGTGGCTTTGCGGAAGATCCCTGAGACTTCTGTGCTCTTGTGTAAGACCCCAGGAATGAGTATAAAAGTGCCAGTGATTAGTACTTTGAGTGGAGTGCTGCTGCAGACCAAGATGTTGGCTGGACTGATGCTGGAACCAGGACTGGTGATCTCTCTCTGTCTCTTTTTCCTTCTGTTTTTCTCCCTCTTCTCTCTTAAAATTGTTAAGTAATGTAGAGCTTACCTTGACTACCATCAAAGCTATATCACTGTAGTATCTCTGTAGTTTGTCTAACTGCTACATATTACAGTGTTTTGATGGATTGAATACTGCTTGTTACTGTTGGATTGAAAGCTGCCTGTTACTGTAGTTTGACTAAATGACACATATTATTGTATTTTGATTTAAAACCACTTATCACTGAATTACTACATTTTGATTGAAAGCCGCATATATACATATCTATCTGTCTGTACGATTGGGTAGAGTGGGCACATATTAGCAATAAATTGTTTTATATATTCAGACCTTTGGTGTCGTTTCACCTTAATCTAAATGGGGGAGTCAACAAGCTTGAGTCTCCTCTCCCCTATCCAGATGAGCCTAATACCATGAGATAAAACCATGGAGGGAAGAGGGGCCCAAGAAAGCTGGTTAATATTCAAGGATCACCTCCTCCAACCTCAGAAACTATGCATCACAACAATGAGGAAGCCACACAAAAAGGCCAGGAGGCCTGCAACAATGAACAAGGAAGTCCTGGACAAACTCAGACACAAAAAGGAAACCTACAGAGGGTGGAAGCAGGGACAGGCAGCCTGGGAGGAATACAGAGATATTGTCCAAGCAGTGAGGGATCAAGTTAGGATAAAGCCCTAATAGAATTAAATTTGGCCAGGGATGTCAAGGGCAACAAGAAAGCTTCTGTAGGTAATTTGGTGATAGAAGGAAGACTAGGGAAAATGTGGGCCCTCTCCAGAAGAAAACGGGAGATCTGGTTACCTGGGATATGGAGAAGGCTCAGGTACTCAACGACATTTTTGGCCTCAGTCTTCGCTGGCAAATGCTCAAGCCACACCACCCAAGTTGCAAAAGGCAAAGGCAGGGATGGGAGAATGAAGAACCACCCACTGTAGGAGAAGATCAGGTCTGAGACCATCTAAGGAACCTGAAGGTGCACAAGTATATAGGACCTGATGGGATGCATCCACGGGACCTGAGGGAACTGGCAGATGAAGTTGCTAAGCCACTACCCATCATATCTGAGAAGTCATGGTACTCTGGGGAAATTCCAATTGACTGGAAAAGGGGAAATGTAACTCTCGTTTTTTAAAAAGGGACAGCCATCTGGTGACAGCCAACATGGCTTCACTAAGGGCAAATTGTGCCTGACAAACTTGGTGGCCTTCTATGATGGGGTTACAGCATTGGTGGATAAGGGAAGAGCAACTGGCATCATTTACCAGGACTTGTGCAAAGCATTCGACACTGTCCTGCACAACACTCTTGTCTCTTAGTTGGAGAAACATGGACTTGACAGATGGACCACCCAGTGGATAAAGAATTGTCTGGATGTTTGCACTCAAAGAGTTGTGGTCAATGGCTTGATGTCCAAGTGGAGACCAGTAATGAGTGGTGTTTCTCAGGAGTCAAAATTGGGACAGGCACTGTTTAACATCTTTATCGATGACATGGACGGTAGGATTGAGTGGATCCTCAACAAGTTTGCCAAATACACCAAGCTGTGTGATGCAGTCAACAGGCTGGAGGGAAGGGATTCAGAGGGTCCTTGACAGGCTTGAGGGTTGGGCCTGTGCAAACCTCATGAAGTTCAACAAGGCCAGGTGCAAGGTCCTGCAAGTGGGTCAAGGAAATCCCAAGCACAAATACAGGCTGGGCAGAAAATAGATTGAGTGCGGCCCTGAGGAGAAGGACTTCTGGGTGCTGGTAGATGAGAAGCTCGACATGACCCAGCAATGCACACTTGCAGCCCAAAAAGCCAATCATATCCTGGGCTGCACCAAAAGAAGCGTGACCAACAGATTGAGGGAGGTGATTCTTTCCATCTACTCTGCTCTCGTGAGACCCCACCTGTGTTTAGCTCTGGTGCTCCCAACATAAAAAGGACACGGACCTGTTAGAGTGAGTCCAGAAGAGGGCCATGAAGATGGTCAGAGGGCTGGAACACCTATCCTATGAAGAAAGGCTGAGACAGTTGAGGTTTGTTCAGCCTGGAGAAGAGAAGGCTCTGGGGACATGTTATAGCAGCCTTCCAGTACCTGATAGGGGCCCATAGGAAAGCTGGGGAGGGACTTTTGACAAGGGCATGTAGTGATGGGTCAAGGAGTAATGGCTTTAACCTGAAAGAGGGTAGGTTTAGAGTTGATATAAGGAAGAAACTCTTTACTGTGTGGGTGGTGAGACACTGAAACAGGTTGCCCAGAGAGGCTGCGGGTGCCCCATCCCTAGAGAAGTTGAAGGCCAGGCTGGAGGGTGCTTTGAGCAACCTGATCTAGTGGAAGTTGTCTCTGCCCATGGCAGGGGGTTTGGAACTAGATGTTCTTTAAAGTTTCCTTCCAACCCAAAGGGTTCTATGATCCTATGAATCTCGGTGAAATGAACTCCAACCAGAAGGCATGAAAACAAGAGCACACTTAGGAGAGTAAATCAAACACAATGCATTGAGCCTTGTTATGTCTTTTGGATTCAGTTCCTCTCAGGATAGCTCTAATTAACTATGACTTATTTAATAATATCCAGGCAACATATTTAACCCTTGAAATATTGTCAATGCTTGTATGGTCAGTATTTTCTTTGTCTAAAAATGATGAGCTTCTTTCTGAACTTTCTGTTTTTGTGTTGTTTCAATTCAATGTCATTGTAGTTTGTTCCGTATTGCAACTGTTGTTTCTGAAAAAAACTATTCTATTCTATTTGACCTCCATGTGAGCATTCCAGATATTAATGGTTTTGGTATAACTAAGTGAAAAAAAAAAAAAAAAGTCAAACTGGCAAAGTTATAAGTAATTTCTACAGAACTATAGTGATTAAGTGCCTGACAAGCTACAAAGAGGACAATAAAAATATAATGTCAGGTCAGGTCAATATTTCTCCATGGTTCATAGAGGTTGATGAGCAATGAACAGAATATATTTTGTAATCAATGCACAAGTGATTAGTTCAATGCCACTCCTTTTCAGTGATGAAGAAGTAAATAGTGATATTATATTGATGTTAAGAATACAGGGGGATAACATCTCTTCTAAAGGTCAGTATGATTAAAAACTGGGTACACCAAATTCTGTGACAGGCTTGTTTGCTGGAGAGTAAAAGGATGACAGCTGGTATAAGTTACAATCTCTGCCTAACACAAGTACACTAATCTTAATTAGTTCCTTTACACACGTATTTATTAAGATGGAATTTTGTTTATCATCCTCTGTGTCACTCTTAAAAATAAAAACCAATTACATCTTTCTATGTTTACACTTTCTGTCTTTGACAAAAAGGAGATTTAATCTTACCTCTTAGCATCTTTGCAGGATCGAAGAATGGTGGTAATAACATTAATCACAAAAAGTACACAGATGGTCTCTGAGAATTCTGGCATAATGTCAATAGCTCAATAAGATCAGTGCAAGGGTGAGGCAGTAAAATAAACAGATACTCTTCATCTTTGAAACATTATTGTAGCTTCCTACAAATCTTTGAGAAACTGATCTTCTTGAACAAATATGTTAATTCCAGTAGAGTCTGAGTGCTAGTGTTTTAGTCTGAAGTTACGGGGAAATTTTGAAGGGAATTTGAACAAAGGTGTTGGCTCAAGCCTGCAGAAAGATCATGATTATATGACCTCTAGAGGACCCTTAAAACTTAAATTATTCGATGATACTAGTAGCATATCATGAAGGAGAATCATGACAAATACTGACAAAACACCTCTGCTGTACTTGAGGTCTCATTCAGTACTTTTGGACTGTTGAAAGAGTAGCAAATTATTGGTTGTCTCTCCCTTTAGGAAAGATCACAAAAACAAAGAAAAGAACTGACATTAATATTTGAGCACACCTTTTTTTTCCCACCTTAGTTTGGCACCAGTTCTTACCCAACACACATATCAATTGGGTACCTACCTCTGTTATTCTACCTTCTCTTGATGCTGGGGTTTGGAGGTTCACACAAGAAAGTCTCCAGCAGCACACTGGTAGCTTGGGCATGCATACTATTTCACAGTAACTGGGAGTTCATTCTCTTCAGATCTTCACTGCACTGGTCCTTCAGAGAAAGTGGCTGGAGGGAAATGAGCTCATCTCATACACCCTCTGTCTTAAAGGAAACAAAAGTGAGGCGATGTTTGCAAGCCTTTTTATTGCTCTTCCCTCAGGGATCGTGTTCATCCACTCACTGCTGTTTCTGGTGTTGGATGATTTGGCATCCATCTGAAATCTCTTCCCCTGTATAGGCTTTGTGTGGAATGGTTTTGGTAGCAAGGGGGGGGCATTGTAAGGCCAAAAACTGGAATTTCAGAAATGTAGTCTTCAAGTGTCCTCTCTGTGACAGCTCCATTAATCTCTATTAATCTACCAGTTTGTTCCACCATGGTGAGACTAAAAGTGACAGCATAACTTACATAATCATACATATGATGTGTACCCTGGTCCCTATCAACATTGCCCAAAGTGTAGGAATGCCCAGAGAATAAAGGCAATAAGGATCTCATCAACGTTTAATGCTCCAAGAACAGGGCTTGGAGGATGATGCAGAGACTGTGATCATTACTTCACTCATGGAAGTCTTGCTCATTCCAGACAGGCTTAAGTTGTTGTTCACCAATACTAAGGCTTTGCACATAGCAGTGTAATGGGAAAAGCTAGTGGTCCAAAGCCTGTCTGTGTATGGAATGTTATAGCAAAATGAAACTTTTACTTTAATGTGATGACAAGTGGTGACAATAAAACTATGTAGCACACTAGCAAAAATAGAAAGAGGAAACTTCTTCCTTAAAGGAAAAATTAATTGAATCCCATATATCTGTGATTTGCTCATGGTTCTTTCTAGGGAGGAAGTCATTTACATTCAGGTTTCCTTGATTATTTCAACATATTGTGATTATCTTTGATTATTGTGTGCTAGGAAGAGATTCTGTAGAATGCCACAAAATTGATGGGCATACTTATCTCTAACATCCATTCAAATTTTTAAATCCATAAAGTAAGCTTTGGTTTCCCTTTGGTATTTGAATATATAGAACAGTCTCTTTTTATTCATTTTTTCCACTTAAACATTAGAAACATACCACTCTAGCTGTATTGTATGCAGTTCTATAAAGAGGTTAACTAGAAAATTCTTCTTCTAATTTGTATCTTTTTTGCATTCCCAGTTTTCCTGGCCATATGTACCATTTTCAAATGGGATAGAGTTACTTTCTTCATAGTAGTTGACGTGGTGCTGTGCTTTGTGTTTGTGATGAAAAGTGTTAATAATATACCCGTTTTGGTTATTGCTGGGCAATGCTTACACAACATCAAGGCCTCTCCTGCTCCTCAGACTGCCCTGCCAGTTAGACAGCTGACCCCGACAGACCAAAAGGATATCCCATAACATATGACGTCATGCTCAGCAATAAAAGAGGCACCACCAGAGTCACTGATGGACTCATCTTTGGCCAGTGGCAGGTTCACCTTGGAGATGGCTGAAAGTGTCTCTGTCTGACATGGGGGCAGCTTCTGGCATCTCCTCACAGAAGCCACCCCTGCAATCCCCCCACTACCAAAACCTTGGCAAGTAAACCCGATACAGAGTGATATTTATGTCCATGTATCCCTGTATCATAGAGTATGCAAGTCTGTATGCAGGAGATGACTCAGGCTTCCCTACAGTGAAGAAAGCTTCTCTTAGACAAAGTAAACAGTTTCAGATTTTTCAGATATTTTTACATTTTGTTCTTAGAGAGGGCTGAAACAGTGGTGAGAATCTTGTATCATCTTTTTCTAACAGTGAATTTTAAGCCTATTTTTAAATACATTTATGACACAAGATGTCACAATTTTCTCAAGAAGCACAAAAAATATTAATATTATTAACATTAATATTATTTTATCACCATGACTGTTAGAACTGGCTAGGTATAGGGCTGCATTGTTCCTGTTCAGATCTTCCAAACTAGTCTAATTCAGAAAGGAGAGAATGTGACAAAGCTATAGTTTATAATGAAGAAAAACACACTGCATTTTCATCAGACACCATTTTATTGTTATTTCTATTGGAAAAGAAACTCAGTTAAGATCTATAATAATGCCCAGAGAGTAAAATTATTTTCCCTCCTCTAAAGCTTTCAACACAGTGATTCAATGATGCTGGTCTATAGCAAGAACACTGTCCAGAAAAAAGCAGTTGACTCATGGTTCAGTGTGTCAGGTTTCTCTTGTATAAAGCCAAGTTAATTAAAATATATATCTGGTACAAAGTAAAAAGCCTAACATAATTGTTATCTCAAAATGTACTGATGAGGACTGCTCAAACAATTAATTAAATTAACTGATGTTGATAACCCAATTCAGACAGAGAAGTTACAGTAAGGTAAAACACTCTGAAGTAACAGTTAAATCAGTCTTTGTTTATTCATGGTAAAAAAGACCATTAACCACAAGAAATCCCCGTGTTTTCTTTCCTTCTCAGCTGGCATCACATTCTGATACAGAATCCATCAATGAAAGATTATGTCAGTTTGCCTTTACAATTTTTTTTTTTTCTTCTAAATAGTAGTCATTAATAAAGGCCTAAGTATATAAAAGCAGGGATAGAATTGAAATATTTAAACCAAGAATTCTTTAAATTGAACAGTTTAATATCTCATCCTTAATATATTTTAAGTTTTATAAAAGGTAATATGAAAGCATTGTAGTACCTCTTATGCTTTTATATAGGAATACAATTTATATTATTTTTTTCCAGTTGTAGTGGTAGGATCATGGTGAGATTATTTGAAAGGGAGAATTAGATTGTCTTAACTTTGAGTTATCAAAAGAGAGAATGGGAATATTTATGTATTAAGTAATGTGAACAGGCATTGTTTTTTAAAAATTAGCTTTGTCAGTTGAATTCAGTATACACATTGTTGAACAGTGTATATAAGAATAATAAGCAACAGACAGCTGTTGAATATTTTTAAGAAAATTGTTAACTAGGAGCATTATTGAAAAAATAAAACTACTTTTTTTTTTTTTTTTTTCCAGAAAAAAACCCAAACAACATTAAGGATCTTCTCATTCATTAAAATCCATAAAGAAATGTCTACCTAATGTCGCTAAATGCAAATGAGTTAATGATGGTCTACTTAGGCTTGGTACTGTGTTGTGCCTGAGGCACTTTAAAAGATTGCAAACTACGAGGGACTGTTGCAGGTGTCTGTTTTGGTGTATGCTTTGTGAAAGAGGATTTGGTATATAAATTCTCCTGCTTTGTCAGGTACTTACTAATTCACTAGTCTACTGCAGGAAAATTTGCTATCCTGAGTATTAGGACATGTACTGAAGGTATTCACTTTTAAACAGTGAGCCCTAGCTTCCAGACCCTTTTTTAATGAGCCTTTGGAACGAACTCAGATGCCTGAAAATAAGTTCCTCAGTCTAGAAGATGTCTTTTGCTGTCTGAGTGAAATACTAGGGCCTGAGCAGTGAGGCCCTGAACCAAAGTTGACCTCTAGGTGAACCCCACAACCTGACAATATACCTAATATGTATCATATTGATCACATATGCAATGTTTTACCTTATGAATATATGCAAATTTGTAAAAGCTTTTGTTGTAATGCTTATAGAGAATTGCTGTAAAGCTTGCTGTAAGATAATAGCTGTGTTAACGGTAGCCCCACTTGACAAAGAGAGATAAACCTATTAGTCTCAAACCCTCAAACAGACCTCTACGTGACAGAATGTGGCAGGGTGGTGATGGGCTTTGTTTAGAAACGCATAATCAAAGACAACCAGATACCTTTACTCCTTCTTAACTTTTTCTCGGGCTCTGGCCAAGTGCGGGAAAAAGTTAACAAGGAAAAAAAAACTACACCAGATGTTTTTCGCAGCTTAAGACAGAAAGCTGTTTATTTAACTGTATAAAAGTGGGGACAGTTTGCAGGAAAATTTGGAAGCCTCCTCTATACAGTGGATGCACTGTATAGAGATTCCCAGTTGCCGGGATTAGTTCTCCAGATCCTTTGCTGTAAACGGGCTCCCCAGCGTCTGTGGATCTGGATGATGGTAACGTAGGGCAATTGGTGATGTATCTTAATCACTATCGCTAACTCTATGTAGTAATGATTAGGTGCATTACCTTATTTTTGTGCTTGCTATAGTAGTTTACTTTTTGTCCTGCTGTTTTACCTTATCTTGCTTTATTTTTTCTGTACTATTTTCCTTATTACTTTGTAATTTTGGAAATAAGTAAAAATAAGTTTACTTTTTTTTTGGTGCCTGTGTCCTCTGTGCTATCGCCGTCGATTGGCAAAACATTGAGACATCCCATGGGTTATATAAATATGACAAGACCTCCAGAAGAATTGTGCCTTTCTGGAGCGACAGCTGTAAGGGTATATAAAAGTACATTAACAATTATGTTTAAGAATCTGAGTCCATAATTTCTTTATTCTTCAATTACTGTTTACTAGATAAAAAAAAATATATATATAAAATGTCTGAAGAACAGGGACTGGAATCCAAATTTCCTGTACACCTTATAGATTAAACATTGAATTAGGGACTTAACCTAGTTTTTTTGCAGACAAAGATTCTTTCTTGTATGTATTTCTACCAAAAGAACAGCCATGTAATCTAGTTTATATTATTCTCCTGGGAAGAGACATGAATGTGAATTTTTGAAAAAAAAAAAAAAAAAGAAAGAAAAATTCTCTAATTAACAATCCTTCTGATAAAAAAAAAAAATTCTCCTCCCTCCTCTGGTCTCTGCCTATATAGCTATGACATAGAGTGAATCTGAAGACTCAGATTAAGCCTACCACACCCAGGAACTTGATTCGTCTGGCTTTTACAGCTTCATTTGTCATGTATTTTGTGAATGTTGATCTCTGTGAGAGAATACAGCCCACAAAAGTGTCTCTTACGTCTTGGTCATCCAAAATATAGTCGTGAACTGAATATCTGGCTATCTTGCAGAACCAGGGCTCTGAACTGAAATAATCTTTCTTACATGCTAGTAAGATTACTACATGGAATTAGCTAGTAATCTAGCCTTTATTTTGAGGACTGTGATTTTAGATGGAGTTTCCATGTATCATCCAGAAATCCACAGACTTGTCTTCATTGGAGGACCACAGAGAAGGTGTGCTTTCTGCTGGATGGAGTTGTGTGCATCCACTTTTCAAATGGCTGCTCTAGAAAGCAAGCTGTTGGGCAACTTCAGCCATGGCTGAGAAGTAAAACCAAGGAAGAAATAGCTTGAAGAGCATGAGTAGTGTAGAGTGTGGGTCTGATGCTCCAAATATAAGACCAGCTTTCACCTTCCAGATTGCTAAATTGTTAATAGGAAATCCCAAAATGACTCAGAGGCCTAAAAAAAAGGATTTCCCATGATTTTGACATGGAATACATTAAATACAAAATGTTGATCACTTTATTTGTCTGTGAACCTAGTTTCCTGCTAGTCGGTTTATTAATAGTTGCCAGCAGTGTTTGGCAGATTTAGAGAGACCTAAATCCATCTGGGGTTCACATACTTGATATTGGATTCAGGCTGTCTAAACTCATGTCACTTGGAAATTAGGGATGCATTTCACATCACCTAACTTTAGACCTTTACCTGTGTGGATGTTTAAATCTGAATGCATACCTTTTATTATCAATGGAGAGAAATAAAGATTTTTTAGTTTGTGATATGTCTAACAGATACAGACATCAGCATTAAGGGTGTCTAAATTAAAACGGTCAGGTAGGAATCAAAAAAACCTAGGGCTGAGACTTCAGAGATTACTTCTTGAAGTGCTTGCTATCACCTAGTTTAGGCATCTTCTGTTTTATGTCCTGATGGCTGTGAACCTAATCCCATTTGAATTCATAATTACTGAACACCACAGGGTGCGTTAGAGCTGTGATTTCAGTCCCCATATTCAGGCCTCTGAAACAGGTATGATGCCATGGAGTGTCTTCAGGCTCATGTCCTTTTGTGTACTCTGCCCTTGTCATTGATGATGAGACAGAATTTAACAGAAAATGTTCCTTCAGGAATTTTCCAGATCACATCTTAGATAATAAAAGATATAATAAAGTTGCTGTGTGTTTAAAGTGATTGTACTTGTTGAATTCTGTTCTCTGCTCCTGGAAAAAAAAAATCAAACAACAGTACTCTCTGGCTAAGGAAATTTGTAATTAAATAGAAATTTCTCAATCTGTCTCATATTTCCTGTGATTGGTACGAGAACATCACATGGCATTGACAATCAGTGTATCATTTTCTTCTTCAGGTTTTTTTGGTCCCTACGGTCTGTTTAAAACACAGTAGTTAAACTACAAATGATACAGTCTGAGAAATATGATGGTTTGGGGGTTTTATTGGTTGATTTTATTTTTTAGTTCAGAAAGATTATCTTGAAGATACTCTGCTAAAGTCAACACATGGAACACAAAGTACCTTATTTAAGAGTGTATTTTCAAGACTGTGCAGCATCCAACTTTGGAGTATTCTTTCACAGGACAACAGTAATCATCTTTTACTGTATTCAACTAATCATGAATGTTCATTAGCACACTTTAAGAGAAAAAAAACAGTCAATTTCAAAATCTTCTTTGAAGAGGAATTCCTCATAAAAGTTTAATTAGTTTGGGTTAATTAATTTCACTGGTAAGAATGTACACTTTTAGTCCAAATTACCCTACCTTTAATTTTGAGTCATTGGATCTTATTTTTTTTTTTCTCTTAAATTAGACTGAACATGTATTTTTTTTGGTCAAATTTCACTGTCACCATTCATAAAGATAGAATAATTTCAAATTCCTGATGATCTTTCTAATCCTTTTTTCATACCTAAATATTGTAAAATTTGATAAACTATGAATGGTCCTAAATAAACTAATAACCTTTTCAAGAAGAAAGATTATGATTCTGGACAGATGGAGTTAGCCTAGAAGAGCTTGTATGTACTCGTTCCTAGGAAGGTGCTAAAGGAAAGTGACAGGGTGGCTTGTTACAGTGGCTGATTAACAAGTTTTGGCAGATGCTGAAAATCAGTGTGAGGGCATTTGAAGTCTGTCACAGGTGCAATGATGACAACATAAAGCCGGATCAGAGAGAGTATAACAGCATATCTCCATGTGTCCCCTGATAATAAGGTGGGAAGACTCCTCTTAGAAGAGTGAGAGGACTCCTGGTGAGGAGAGTGTTTGGAGAAGCCTGCAGAATCAAAGCATTTGTGCCCTCTCAGTGGTCTAGAGACTTTGTAATTGGAATTGTTCCATTTTGCGTAAACAATAAAAATATTTCTTGTCTAAAAGACATATATGTATATAGTAGTATATAGAGAGTAATATACATGTAGTATTATATACATATAGAAATGCTCAAATAGAGAATACTTTGCCTAATAAATACTGAAATTCTACTTTGTTTGAAGAGGAGTTTCAGCCAAACAAACAAAAAAAAAAAAAAAAAAAAAAAGTTGAGCAAAAATTCTTCAGGAATATGCTATAATCTGGGATCTGAAGTGAAATGCCTGATCTTGTCAGTGAAACTGGGGTCTTGAAACAAGATTTTTTTTATATTCCACATAAGTTCTCTCCTCAGAGAAATACTGCATAGAATGGATAGGGACATCAGCTTTTAGTGTGTAACCTAGACTAACAGACATATTTTGACACTAACAATCACTGAAGATTTCCAGATTTAAAAACGGCAATAATTAGGGTCCACATTAATCATTCCTGTCAGAACTTGTGTGCCCATATACAGGTCAGAAAATTTAAAGAAATTTACGTGCATCCAGAAAAGGTGTAATTTAGATCCATTGTTGTTTATCAACGGTTCTGTTTCTTAAATTGAAATGGACAGGTCAGATATTAAAAAAACCCACACAATAAAATTCCTTTTTTTTTTTTTAATTAAACTTGCAATTTCATTAGAATTATCATACTTGTTTGGTTAGAGTTATTTCCGAGAGACATGAGATTTTAGTGATCTGTTTTATTTACCTGTTTAGTTCTGAGTTAGCCATTGCCTTATTTTTCTAGAAATAAATGTTCTAAAACTACCTGGTCATCTTTTTTTTTTTTTTTCAAGTTTTTAGTATTAAAACAATACTCAGTTGTTTCCTCAGTGTTCTAGTCTTATTGAAAATACATACTGATACCTTGAAGAGTTTCTTGGCTGAACTGTTTACGTATATATGCTGCACCTGCTGATTAAAAAAATAAAAAACAACTACCAACCAACCAAAAACAAACAAAAACCCTCCATTCACTTTCTACTCCCTAAAACATTCTACTGCTTGAATAGATTTATTTTCATTATACTGGTTGACATAGTAGAGAAAAATACAACAAATTATAATTTTTACTGAGGACATAAGAAGAGAGACAATAAAAATAATCTATCCCACAAATACAAAGAAATGACTTGTTAGTAAAAGATAAATAAGTTGGAAAAGTAGTGACAGCACTTGTTAATAGCTTCCTGTAAAGGACATGGGACAGTAATGAGGGAAAACCAGATCCTACACATCAGGTTCAATGGATGAAGAAGTTGATGACAGAATCAAGGATTAGATTAAAAAAAAAAAAAAAATCTGTGATAACAGAATAAAATAAAAGTTCTACTTTCATCCACCTGGATGAGTACAACTCATTAAAGTTGAGCTGTTTGTAAAGCATTCAAAAATGAGAGATATGTCTAAATAAAATATTAATTGGAATCCTTGATGTCTGACTGATAGCTAAGCTCATTGGAGTAGAGAAGGCACCATGGGGAAGGAGAACAAAGTGATAAATACACAGCGTAGACACCACACACTCCTTCCACTGTAGGAGTGTTTTGATCTAAGAATATTGAGAGGTACTGAAGTAAACTTTCTGCTTAATATTATCATACATCTGTTAACTTCTAAGTGCTTTAAACTGTAACACTTTAAAGCACTTGAAAGGATTTCTGTTTCTTTCCTGCTTTTCTGAAGATCAAAAACACTTCCTATCCATTTCACTGACACATACAGAGATAGTTCTGTCAGTGACAGGAAACTATGTGGGCCACGTGGCTAAGGGTGCTTTGAGTTCTCAAGAAGCCTTCGAAAAATCGCTTTAATGATCCATTGCTCAAATGCCAGTTCATCTGAGTGACGCATACTTCTTGAGTGTTTTGTAGAAGTTATTTAACCCCCAGAAGTTACATGTGCTCACATATTTCCAGCCTACATGCACTCAGGTGGTCACTTTGTAACCTCAAACTGCCTCAAGCAACACTCGCCTGTTAGCTTTGTTAGCTGGGTTTTTTTGGTAACTTTTCACAGAAATGAAGCCCATATTTATTTAGTAAACAATCAGAAAGCCTCTCACCACTAAACTGCATTGTGCTTTTAGATACTTTAGAAAGAATCATGACTACTGTAATTTGCTGTACTTTACTATTGTTAAAATATCATATAGTTGTCTAATAATTATGTGTTGTAACTAAAATTGATAATCAAGGCTTCACTGTAGTAATTTGAATTAAGTAATTTCTGCACAAAGTATTCAACATGTTGCATACCCAATATTCAAATGCATTTTCGGAAACTGTGGGAAAAAAAAAAAAAAAAAGTAACATTCTATTTACCTTTTCTGGGACATTTGTAAGAGAATTTTTTTAGAAATTTGTACTGTGTATGTGCAGCACCTTGGCTATTCGTTTTCCTTTTTCACCATTTTCATCTCTCCTCACTTCACTTTCAGTTGAATGACTTTGAAGCTGTGCTTGGAAAGTTATGTGTCATAAAGCAACCTGATGGTAAAATTGTTTGTTAGAAAAGTGTCAGGATGTCTTGGGTGCTCTTTTCCATATCTGTTTTTTTCAGTTAATGAACTGAAACAGGAACAGGAAACAACAGGAAAAATTGCAAAAAATGTTTCGAACCAACCAGAGTGTAAAAATCTACTGCAGCTAGTGACGGCTGTGAAATGCTGAATACGTGCTGAAGTGTTAAAGACCATAAAACAGGGACCTTTCTTTATCTTTTGATGCCCACATTTTGACATAGGTTGCACAGCTTTCCCAAGCTGATTTTTCTAACTAGCTTCTCAGTTTTCTGGAGCAATTAGAATGACTAGTACAGAAAATATGCTCCTAAGTGGTCAAAAGGAAATGCTATTACATTGTCAACAAGAAAGCTGTTAGATTATGTTTGTTCATTTCATCCTAATCTTGTACTGGCTTTGATGAGCTTAATTAAAGTACAAGGTATTTATGTTATTATGATTCTTTGATACAAATCAAATTAATTGTAATAGCTAATAATTCATTATGAGGTTCACTATTAGGTTCCTTATGAAGTCGGCTTTACAATAATGACGAAAAAAATTTTCAATTAACAGTTTATACCTCTGTTTAGAAGTGTTGGTGAATATAGAAGATTTAGGTATGCAAATGATGGGGTTGGTTCTCATATGGTGCTGGTTCTAGGAGATATACATTGTTCTTTTGGTACAAATAGATATATTTATAAATTAGAGGGTGGTTTGTGGTTTTTTTGAGGAGGGTGGATTTTTTTTTTCTTGTACTATTCCATTTCTAGAAACATTCCAGGTAATTAAAAAAAAAACCACAAAAACAAAACCAAAAAAACTCCAAAACAAACAACCATCTCCAATATACTAAAGCTTTAACATTAAGCTACTTGCTCTATATTTTCATGGATTACTTGGCCAGTTGAAATAATCTATATAATGAATGACTAATCTGCCAGTCAGAACATCCTGATAAAGTACACAAATAGACACTGCAATCAAAATGCTTTTGATAAGAAGTCTACACACGGGTTCAGATATTTCTATTCTAGACTCTTTCATTCTGTTGTTTCATAAAACCAGACTCTTTAGATTCACATAATTATTTCTTTTCTTCCCCCCTCCCCAGTTTTCTGTTTACATCCCTAATCTCTCATCTCTGATATTTACTTCATTTTTTTTTTTTAATAAATCCTATGGTTTTGTAGATCTTTTAATTGAAAATATGAAGTTTAACAGAACCAAATATTTATTTCTGATTATCTAAATCCTTAAGAGTTAACTGCATCTTCTGTCTTCTTTATTAAAAGTTCCCATTGAGCTGAGTATCCTAATGAAGCAAAGAAAAAATGTAATCTCCAATATGTTATTAAACATTGTCCATATGACAATTTTAAAATTTTCTCTCTCCTCCATCCCCAAAGAACATTTTTTGAAATCCTGTATCCAGTCTGTGACTGTATACCTATGGAACGCAATTTTCTTAGAAACATTCCCCCAAGAGTGCTTAAAATTTCCATGTTTGGCAATACATAAGCTCTACAGTTACTTACTGTGGTGAGCTCAATACTGAATTCCTGTTTCATATCTAGATACTATTTGCAGAAGTCTCATATTCTTTTATTGCTTCTTTTGGAACATGTGTAAAAGATGAAAAAGTCTACCCATTTCTTTTTTCAAGGTCATAAGTGTTCTCCAAGGTTTCTGAAAACTAAAAAATTGACTCCTAAAAATTTTCAAAGGCACACCTACAGTTAATATAACATGCTGTAACTTTAGTCTTCGTGTCAAGAAACATCTTCAATTCACACTTTAAAAGCAGCTTGGAAGGGGACTGTGACATAAACCATTCAATGGGAAATCAAATGCCTTAGTCAACCTCTACTACTCTCCAATGCTATAAATTGTTGTTCTTCACCTTTTTTTTTATTAAAGACCTAATTGCAACTTACTTGTCATGGTTTAAACCCAGCCAGTGGCCAAACACCATGCAGCCATTCCTTCCCCCTCCCACATCCCAGAGGATGTGGGTGAGAATTGGAGGGGTAAAAGTAAAGAGACTCTTGGATTAAGGACAATTTAATCACTGAAAATAATATTTTTAATTATAATGATAATATTAATAATAGAATATATAAACGAGTGATGCACAGTACAACTGCTCACCACCCACTGACAAAGGCCCAGCCTGTTACCAGCAATCCCAGAGGAGAGCAAATCCCGAAACCGCAATCCCAGAAGAGAGAGTGAGCAAGCTTCCCATCTGACTCTCATAATATACTGAGTATAGCAGCAGATGAATGGTATATAGTCTATGTTGCACCCTGCATCTGGAACTCGCACATCTGGCATACCTAACCTGGTCCATGCCCACAGTCTGTGGTTTGGTGTTGATCTCAAGGAAGTAGCTCACCATCAGTTGTTGAAACCAGTTCTGGCCACATCAGTATAGATTCTTCATTAACCTGTGTGATTCATAATATAATTCCACTAGTAAAATATGTAGCAACCACAGCAATGATGATATGCAGTGACAGACATATAATTCAGTTCATCAGCTATTTTCACTCAGCATCAAATCCCCTTGAGGTACACATTGGACTTTCCCACTCTTTTGCATCATCCACCAAGTGCACACAGGTCCTTGACAAAAGCAACCCCACGAATGGGTTTACCCTTACCCAAGGCAGGAATAACCCATATTTTTAATGTGAACTACAGCGACTTTATCCCCTTCTACAGTACATAAAAGTTCTGACTGGGCAAGGCCAACTTGATTGACAGATCCTGTACTGTTGACTAACCAGGTAACTATTGATAAGTATGTTTACCATGGCAGGTTTGTGGAAGTGTGAGGTAATTAATCTGCCAAGTATCTTCATATTTATATTTTAACCAACATCCTCCATACCAGAGAGGTTTGGCTTGCTTGATCATGGCACATGTTTCACATTCATGGATAATCTATGCAATAGTGTTTATGGTTAAGCCCACCCCTCCATCATGAGCCCACCTGTATGTTGCACCTCTTCCTTGATGGCCTGAAGCATCGTGGGCCCAGCAATCTAAGGATTTTTCACCCTTTTGTTGACAGTCCAGATCCACCTGAGACACTGTAATCTTAGCAGCCCGATCTACCTGCTAGTTGTTTTGATGTTCTTCAGTGGCCTGACTCTTCGGCACATGAGCATCTACATGATGTAGCTTTGCAACCAGCTTTTTTACTTGGTGTCCTGGTTTCAGCTGAGACAGTTAACTTTCTTCATAGCAGCTAGTAAGAGGCTGTGTTTTGGATTTGTTCTGAGAAGAAGGCTGATAACATACTGGTGTTTACAGTTGCTGCCAGGACAGTCAAGGACTTTTTAGCATCTCGTGCTGTGCCAGAGTCTACAGGTGCAGGAGAAGCTGGGAGGCAACACAGCCCCAATTACTAACCTACGATTCGATTTTAGGTTTAGGATTGAGACCCAAATTAGTGAATGATTTATTCCATATCATGCACATCATGCCCAGTATATAGATAAGGATCTGTCTGGAAGTTTTTTCTCTCTCCCTTGATCGCCTCTCTCTCTGGGCTGCCCCTCTCTTGGGATCGTCTCACTCTCTCAGTCTGCTCTTGGACACTCAGGCTGTTATCTGCTTTACGGGAGTGTGGTTTCAGGACTCTCCCTGCTCCAGGATTGTTAGCTGGGAATGGGCTGAGCCGTGGTCATCGGGTGGTGAGCAGTATCACTGTATACCACTCATTTGTATATTTTCATATTTGTATATGTTACTATTACTATAATTACTATTATTTTAAATTGTATTGTAGTTTAGTTATTAAATTTTTCTTCTCTCCACCCGAGTCTCTTTTCCCTTTAACCCCTTTAATTCTCTCCCCCATCCCTGGAAGGGAGGAGAGTAAGCAAGCAGCTATGGGGCATTTGTTGCTGCTAACTAGTTCCAACCACAACATCTGGGAAGAAGTATCATGCCACAGTGGGGTGAGAGAATACACTGAGGTTTCCCTCCAGTTTCTGCTTATATCATAATCCACTTTTCCACTTTCTTTATAACTTATTAAAGATTCCTTCGAATTGTTCGTAATTCAGTTTTACTCATTATAATTACTGCAGTCCATTAATATTTTAACATTATTTTATATACAACATTGTAAATTGTTTGGTTTTCTTGATGAGCTAAAACATCCGTCATATGATAGTTAAAACTGCAAAATAATGTAATAGACAAAGAGAACAAAATGCAGGTACAAAATGTCACCAACAATTGTATTTTTAATCTGTCCATTCTAATAAGAGAGCCAGAAGTGAGTTGCGACATCAGACTTTTGACAGGATACCCTGTTTAAATATTAATTCAGTCTTTGGCTCTGTTTCATATCCCTCCAAATGACTTCTCTTCTGCTCTAGGGAGAGCTAAATCTCGAAAGACTGAACCTGTCTTGGTCTGTACCACAGGGCTGGAGAAACCCCACTATCCTTCTGTTGTATAATGATACATGCACTTCTCATCCCATTTAATATTTCTGACAATCCTCCAAAACATAATTAGAAAAAATGTTTTGCTAATCTCATAAAAAAAAATAAATAAATGTTCCATTACAGTTAGAGAGGAACTATAAAGGTTAAATCTTAACTCAAAATCACACAGTTTCTTCTATTTCACTAAAGAGAGCTCATTTTTATTTCTCCTTGCTCCTGTCATCATAATATTGATGAATGAAATTTGGGATATATATGTCCAAATATATCATAATCTCGAAAGAGTCACTTTTAGTTTACTTGCTCACAAAGAACACTATCAGAAAATACTATTAGTAAGTTGTGTTTGTACAGAACATAAAGGTCACAGTCTGAAAAATCTCATTTAGGAATTTCAACTAGCAGGATAAGGCTTCCTGCCCTACAAACTGTTAAGGACTCAGCCAAGCACGAAGAGAGCTGCAAACTAACACTGCCTACTGAGTAGGAAGACAATAATTGCATATCTTTGATAGGATCTATATAATTCTTAAACACAGGTATCGGTTATAAAAGAAAGCAGTTTTTCAAATTCCAATAACATTCCATGAAAGTAACTCTGTGGGACTACATAGGACCTGGATTTGCATCCAGGAAAATATTAATGTTTTTTATCTCTTTGACTAAACTGTGCAAGATGAATGAAAATCTTTGGAGCTAATGTAAATACCAGATGTATATCAGTATATTTTCATTCTTGTTTATGAATTTTCCACCTGGAAACCATCAGGTGGTAAGTTTTCAAATGTGAGTAAGAAGACATTGATAAGTTAATACTAAATATCTTTGCAGACACAGGTAGGAAAAAATCTGTTTTTTTAAGCCAAATTTGAGGTTTGATATTTCCTTTGTCTTATATGGGCATAAAAGAACACAAGTTTCAATGTTTTTTCCTTGTTTTATTGGGCTTTTAGATGAAAATGAACTTTTTACCTTTTTTTTTTTTTTTTTTTTTTTTTTTTTTTTTTCATAGGAGCCTCACACTACTTTCAAATAGGTGAAGGTGTTTACATAGTGGGACACACTGGTTAGTACACAAAATTAGGACACTAACCTTGAATATGAGAACAATCTGTTGAAGCTCTTCTGAAAAATACCTAACAGTGTATTTTACCTCAGACTACTTGAATGGACAAGGATTCCCATGTCTCTCTTGTATTTTAACTGACAGAACAACTGCTTCTCTCTGAAATTAAACATTCTATGCCCAAATGTTTCTCAACAAAATTAACTTATCTCCATAAAATATTTTAACTGGGAGGAAAAAAAAAAAACAAAACAAAAACAAAAACCACAACAATAATTGAGCAAATAGAGTTGAACAATGTCAAAATATTTAACTCTTTTTTCAGATCAATTTTAATTTTTTTATTCCATGTTGGCTAATATTTTCCAAATATTTTTTCTTAAATACTGAAAATAAGCAGTCATTTTGTGATTTATCTTATGTTATTTTGGGCATTGATGAAGTACACATTTCAACTCGGTAATGTTAAAATCTAAAATTTTGTATACTAACATAGATTTTTGGAAATTAAATCAATTTCTTTGTGTCCTTAAAATTTTGACTGTTTTAGTGTGCTATGGA
This sequence comes from Pterocles gutturalis, assembly GCF_000699245.1. Classification (NCBI taxonomy): domain Eukaryota; kingdom Metazoa; phylum Chordata; class Aves; order Pterocliformes; family Pteroclidae; genus Pterocles; species Pterocles gutturalis. Next base: position 10,183 of record NW_010133296.1, on the reverse strand, counting down.
AGACTAATGAAATGAGAATCCCATGATGAAAATACAGCATTTTTGAATAGTCCTACTGGTCATATAAAACTACAGATAAAGGCATAGAGACATTTTGAAACAAATTATAGAATCACAGAATGGTTGAGGCTGGAAGTGACTTCTGGAAGTCCTGTGGTACAACCTCCTGCAAAAGCAAGCTTGCCTACAGCCAGTTGCCCAGGACTATGTCCAGAAAAACAAAAAGGAAGCCAAAAGGAAGAAACATCCACAAAACTTCACTTCCTTCTTTCTCAATGAAAATACCATTTAATTTTTTTGCCATTTGATAAGGTATGGGTTTTTAAATCTTTCTGTATAGGATAAAACCTTCATAAATCTAGAAGCAAGAGTTCTGCTATGTATTTCAAACAAACAGAAGAGATATACTTTATTTTTCAATTATTAATTACACATAACTGAAGTTTTCGAGATGTATGTGAACTTTTTATGACTTTTACCTGTTCGTAGTTTGTTCTATATTTGTATTTGAACCTTAATATTCATTAGATGCAGTTACATTATGTATTAGCACTGACTACAGTAGCTGCGACAGCAAAAATATATACATTACTCACTAAGCTGCCTCACGACAAAACTCGGAAATATCTTTGGGAACAACAGAACCACCTGAAATATAAGAAAATTTGAATTTATTGTAATAGTTCAACACAACAGAACTGGTTATCTAGGGCTTGATTCATCACATGTATTCGAAGACAATGGATTAAGATGCTTAAATTGACAATAGTTGTAAGTTTGAAAAAGTCCCTAGGCTGCTTCTGTAGTCAACGAAGGCAGTGAATTATCTTAAAAGAGCAATCAAATTCTTACATGAAGTAAATTATTCTGGTTTTTTTTGTTTGTTTGTTTTTTTCCTTTCTCTTGACTGAGCAGTAAAGGAACCCACGGGATTATTAATCTAATTTAGGTTAGCTAATCTAACATTAAAATTAACTTTATGAACACGGTACGTATCATACCTCAATTAGATATACACAGTAATATAAAATCAATTTGGCTATGTGGATTCTATGTCTATACATAGTATAGGGCCAAGGCCTCTGGCCCTGAGGAAAGTGGTATAGCTCTATTTGTACCCATTTTTCTAAACTTTCTTCTCTTCAGAAAGAACTTGTCTATGCCATCTATTGCAAGTGACCTCTAACTCCTGGTATTTGTGAGACAATGACCAGGAACTACCAGGGAATAAGTGATTCATGGAGACACCAAAACTGCATTATAGACCAATGTTAAGTATTTACAGCTTGGATACCCATGCCTGAGGAGTGACTTGCTATTTTAGCAGTATACACATAGCTCAAAGATCTGATCTCCTAAATATTAATCTGGGACTACATGACACAAATTTTCTTACTTAAAGTCTCTAATTTCTGAACTTGAAAGCTTTTTCCGGCATTTTTCTTTGTAAAATCAAGTTCAATTCCTCCACTCAAAATATAAAAATATTTGACAAGGGGTAGATGGTGGGACCCTGAGACAGAGCTACACAAACTAAAGTCAATGTCTTTTTATTTACCCTTTATCCACAAACCTGGCTTGACAATTTAGAAATGCTCTTCTCGGAGGATGCATTAACAGTTCTAATTTTGATGGAAATTAATTATGATGTTCCCTTTGTAGCTTTTTTATTATAATGTGACAATATAATAGGCAGGATAGGTTTGAAAAGACAAACAATTATACAAGGATAATTTTAGTTACGTGTACAGGGGTATCTTTGGTACCCTTGAGGATTTGGTTTTGCAACTATGAGAAAGCCTTAATTACAGGTTTTGTAAGTGAGACTTTTTCTAGTTGTTTCTTTCTGTGCTACAGTTCTGGTGAAAAATTGTTGTCCTTTCAGCTATAACTCACTGTGTGTTGGAATGGCTTCCTACATATTAATGAATTTAAATATTCCAATTTGCATTATTTATCATTATTTTCATTAAGCTATTGTAATAAAAAAAAATAGCAGTGTATCTTTACTATCATAACTCAAAAATGCATAAGAAAAAATGATGGGTGGAACAAGACTATCAAGATTTGGAATAATTTACGTATACTTCAGTGCAGGGGTACTAGTAACTAGTATCTACTCTTAGTGACTACTAGTCAATTCTGATGTTATATTTCCCTTAGCTTCCTTTCTCTTCATAGGTAATATTCCAGGTTTATTTTTTTTTTGTATATCTGTGTGCCTTTATGAGTATAAAATTGCAGATAAAAAAAAAAAAAAAAGCAAACCCAAATGAGGTTCTGTATTCTTTTTCTCATTAATCCCTGTAGTTTATCGAGCAGTAAGTGACTGCAAAAAGTAAAATTCAGTGGAAAATCCTCAGACCTGTCCTCAAAGTTCTTTGCCACCTATGATTCTATTCTTTCCTCTTCCTCTTTCTATCTCGATCTCCTCCTCACATTTGCCGTGTCCCACAACATACTTTTTTCTAACAATTAAACTACTCCTGCTTTCCTGACTTTTTCAATAACACACAAGCCACTGCCCTTCAAACTATTGAGATGGCAGATTTAAAAGCTTATAAATGTCTCATTATGTGGTTTCTCGTGACTTTTGCATTGTTATGCTTCTAGTCAGAAGGAAGAGATCAAAACTGCAAATATGTTGTAAACTAGAATTAGTTTTTTTAAAGAACAAAGTTCATGATCTGACTCTCTGATAGCAATAGATTGGAATTAGGTACTGAAGAGCTTTGAGTTCTTGGTTTGGTACCCTGTAATCCCACACTTTTATTACTCATTGCAACTATCCCAGTTAATAAGCAACAAAGTTGCACTGCAGATCTAGATGTTGTAAAGGATGTTTTCAGTATCTTGATTTATAAATATTTCCTCCCTTGAGATTTCTGGCAATCAATAGAATTTGTCTTTGCAATGCAATTTTGGGAAACATTTTGTTTCCTCATATTATAGACGGTGAAAATTTAAAAGATGAAAGAAGGAAGAAAGGGGGAAACTATTATTTTTTGAGTGATAAAATTAATTACTGTTAGTTATTCATCTGTAAAATTAATTACAGATGAATCATTATGAAGGTTAAAAAAATATTTGTTGAATTGTGTTTTGTATGCATTGTTTCCTCGTATCTTGGCCTTTAATTCAGTAGATTAGTTTACTTCAAAACAGGAATTACAGGATGAAGACAAGAGATAAGTTGCTGGAAGACCTCACAAAAGTCCATTACAGTTGAAATGTATTATGCAATCTATGTGGTCAGAGATGTGTTCAGAATCTTACCTCTTTTGAATATTTTATTTTTTCAAAACAATCTTAGTATATTTGTTAGGATTTAAAAGAAAGCACTAAGCTGGTCTTTCTCTAGGGGTGTGTGAGTGTTTGTGTGTCTGTCTATGTACGTGATGACCTTGATAACTGATTAAATTAATTCAAAATATTTCATGACCTGTTTAATCAAGAAGAAAGACTCCTTCTTTTCTAGAAATAATAATAAAATCAACAAAGAAATATTACATATCCCAAAGAGAAACACCTGCGAAAAAAAGGAATAGTCCATTGAATTTAAACTTGCGGAATGCTTCTTAAATTGTGCAAGATAATACAGGTATTAAAGTAAAAATAAGAAAACAAAAACAAAGAATCCAGAAAAGTTAGCATAAGCTTGGTAACAGTCACAGAATTTTTCTGCCAAACATCTGTATTAACCACAAATACATGTCAGGTACTGTAGAATCCCTTCGCACTCAGTGGAGAAATGCAGTTACTTTAGGGATGTCTGTATCAGTGAGTTAAACTGCACTGGAATGTGAAAAAGGTCTTTGTCTTGCTTTTGTTGCATACATTGAACACTCACTCAGGTAATTCTCAAGGAGATTCAGAACACCCCCAGGACATCCCCTAAAAGCAGTCTAAAGAAGGCCACACAGCTTTGGAGGGAAAATTGGTTTTAAGTGGCCACCAACTCCAGCAACTCCATGGCCTGGAGATTCCTCCTGTCTGGCCACTGGAACCCACATCATGAGTCCAGAAGCTGGCATCACTCCCACTGGGTCCACCCAGTAGCTGGCACTTAGTCTTTGCAGTATGCACATGCATGGGATAGAAAGTGAGGTTACACAGAGAGAGAGTTGAGAAAAGATTTAATAAGTTGATACAAGAAGACAGGACAGACTGCAGTGATGAGCTGCAGTGCTTGGTCAGACGAGTGTACTAAGGAGGCATGTTTTACTTGTAACCAGCTCCTTTACAGCCTTTTCTGACTGATCTTAGCTCTGTTCCTCCCCATCCCCTGCATAACCCCACAGACCTCCCTTGAATATCTGAAATTCTCATTTTCCCCTTATGAGTTACAAAGTCCAGGTGGCCCTCTCCAAAGCTGTGCCTGGAGTTTCTTAATGGCCCATCTACTAGTAAATGGAGACACGTGATCTTTCCAGTGTCTCTGTGGAGTCTTGTTTACCGAGTTTTTGTCTCTGTGTGTTCTTGTTTGTTGCTCCATCCCTTTACTTATCCCCTTTGCATTGAAAGGTCCTATATCAGATAACCTGAAGGAGTTAGAAGCTCTTCTCTCCCACACACCATTGCAAGAGTGTTTACTAGAATAAAACTGGCTCTTGTATGCTAATTGACCTGCAAGCCTGCAAATGTTTCTGAATGCATGTAATTTATCATTAATTTACTAGCCTATTAGTGCTATTCATGAGAGAATGAAGATATTCAAACAATAGGTATGTCTAATATATATCTAGTAAGTTATATAAGATATACACCTCATACAAGTAACAATTCAGGTTGCTTTTACATTAAAGATAATTATTTCGCTCCATTGATTATAAGAGGAACTGACAGGATATCTAATTCAGAATTGTACTTCTACAGAATAGACATTTAAATCGAACCAAGAGCTATCATACCCTGAAGTTAATGAGGTTACCTGTAACTGGTTGACCCATATGTGTTCTTAAGTACTGTCTTAGTCGCCAAGACAAGACTGGCTATGAACTGCCTATGACACATGATCCCAGGAGTGGTCCAGTCCCTGGAATCATCCTGGAAATGAACTGGGGAGAAGCAATTGCGAGAAGAACCGTCCTTAATGGTAAAGACAACCATACGCCAGTACTCAGGAAAGGCCATTGACACTTTAGTTTGCCAGTACAGACAGCCTGAAACATCATGCAATACTGAAGACTGAGTCAATTCTTTCTCTCTTTCTTTCCTTTATAGAATACCAATAATTTTAAAAAAATTATTATATCCCTAAATTCACTGATTCTATTCATATGACAGACTTCCTTGGGAGACATTTTTTCTGTTAGTCTGCACTACATTCTGAAGATGCATATATCAAAGGCTAATTCTTGGGACATATCTTATTAGATTTATGTTAGCATTCTGCAAGATTTACATAGAATTAAAATATGATAAAGCAGAATGAAACTGGGAATAGAATACTTATATTAACACCTACTTACATTAACTTCCTTCAAAGTGTCACAGTATTACTGTCTTCAATTTTTCTTCTGTGTAGCTACCAACAAAAGCCTTGGTGTATTACCAATTTGAAGCATCACATTCCAATGCATAACTTATTGCCTATGTTTATATTCTGAAAATGCTTCAGTATCATCTAAAATATAAAATTAAAAACAAATTTAATTTTTAAAGTTTATTCTACTTGGAAAATGCTAGTTTGCCCTCTTCTTGTGTAAAGAATGAAATCCTGACAACCCTGAGTAGCTGAGACAGTTTCTATTAAAGGTCAGATTTTGAAAATTAATCCTCTTTGAGTACTTCCATGGATGTCTCTGGGGCTGTTTGCAGAATAAACACTATTTAAGTTAGCAAGAAAAATCTGGCCTAAGTATATGTTTAGGCATTTCTACAATACCTTCCACACCTTACCTAAATAGACAATTGGGAAAAATTAATAAAATATATTACAATAGATCATTTACTATTAGAAGCAGCTTATGTTCTTCAATCAAACTGATTCTACCAACAGAAGACAGGCTGTAGGTATTGTAGTCATCTACTCAGAATGTGTCTGTCATCTTTTAACTCTTCCCTGCAGAATCAACCATCTTGTATGATATATTTCATTCTTGTAAGTTCAAAAATAAATTATTGATAATGTGGAGCAAGATCTTTGCTACATCCTATTGAACTCATTTAATGAGAAAGCACCACAAAATAGTTAACATTTATTGAGCTGATATCATGTTTTACTGTGACTCTCAGTTTTGCTGCTGAGCTTGCACAGCTCAGTGAGTAAGGATTTGTTTGTCATTATCATCACCTGTAAATAAATGGCACCTTAAATCCTGTCTGAGCTGTAATTTCTGTGATGCATATAAATACTCAGTGGTAGAATAGAACAAAGTATGACCCTAAATACGTTAAAGTTTCTTGGCCAGTGATTTATAACAGCCATACCAAATGAGGTTTATACCTTATAAATTCCAACCAATGTTTATCTTCCTAAACTCATTTAGCTTCTATGACATGCCAAAGTAGTGTATCTCTTCTACTGTGTTACATTAAAATTGGAATTTATTGTTCATTTCATCTTGTCTCTTTTGCAAACAATGCAGTAAGACCCAAAGACCAAGTGCAGAATAATGTAAGGATGATACGATTACAGCTTTGAAATCCAAGAAGCTCAGCAAAACAGTGATGCACCTAAGATAATAACAAAAAATCGTAATTAAGATGATTGCTGTTGTCCTCGACAATTTAGTAATCAAAGCTTAAAAAATGACTGATTCAAATACAACTGCTGTTCCTTAACATTAATGCCATACAGCTAAGATTACAATGTATGGAAGGCAGAAGAATTAGAAATGTCAGACATAATTTGGGTGTAATGCATTACGGGATGTGCTATTCTCTTCTATATATACTAAATTTAGCATAAAGATCATGATTCAGTGGTAAAGTACATTTACTTGGATTTTTGGTTGAAGTTGTTGTAACGGACTATTCACGCAGTTTTACAAGAAAACTGCAGCTGCCTGTCAAAGTTCCGATGAGGCAAAGCCTTGTGATGTCTCAAAGCATTTTGGTTGAAGACTCCTAATCCTATCCCTTGCTGACAAGAAGAAGCGAAGAATGCACGGGAGGCTTTACTCCCTTCACTAACAAAGGACCTAGTCTTGCTCTTACAACAAAGTTGCAAACCCTTGCTGAGTAAGGCTGCTGGCTCTAGCTTGAAGGTACCAAGAAGGCCAAAGTTAATCTAATACAGGGTCTGCACGAGCTCCAACTCAATTTGTTGAAAGGGTTAATGCTACCCTTCCCCCTCTTGCACACGTGCAGAAAGATGGTTCTTTCCATGCTAATTAAGGAGACACCCCTCTCCGCTTCCTATGCTAGTTGAAGAAAGTTAGGTGGAGACCTGAGAACTTTTGTCTATAAAAGGTGAATAAACTAAGAGAAGGGGCTTGCACCCAGCACCTGAGGACTCCTGAGATGCTGACAGACTGATTGAGCAACACCCCTCCCCCCGCAAGATCTCGACACTTATCTCCAAAGATCCAAAGAGTGGTGAAAACTTTTCTTTCTTTTGTCTCCTTTTCCTTTCTTTTTCTCTTCAAGTATCTCTTGATCTCTCTCTTTCTCTGGCACGTATGGCAACACCTTACAAGTTTTATGCCAGCTCCTTCTGTGGCTTGTTTAGCAGGTTTTCTGTAGGTTGTTTATTTTAGTACTGAAAAGTGATTGTAAGTGTTGTGAACAGTTGTGGGTTAAGTGATTGCAAGTTTTATGAGCGGCTGTGGGTTTCTTAGTGTTGTTGGAAGTTATGCTGTCGTTATCACATTGCTGTACGATTTGGTGTTGTTGGCTGTTGGTAGTGTTGTCGTGAGTTGTCTTTATCAAGTAATTTGTTTTCTTTTATAATTCAGTTATATTCCACATTTTATACCCTACATTTCCCTTTTCCCCCAAACAATGATATGCATTAAAGTTATAAGCCAGTATTCAATTCTTTGGTGTCATCTCACCTTAATTTGCCCCAAGGGAATATACAGAACCTCCGCGAACTCCACTCGTCCCACCCAGGGTGGTTTTATGAGCTGGGTCGTGACACTTGCTTTAGCGATGATATTCTGAAAGATTTTACTATCTTTTGTAATCATGGCTCCTATTAATAGCCCACACATAGCTAAATCCAGGATTCGGTATGGTGGACAGTGATATCTCTACATTCTAAGGCACTTTTCGTATGTTTATAGTGTTCAGTTTTACAAATTAATAATTTTTGCAAAGAAAAATTTTGCAAAAAAAATTTCTTTACTGGATGGGCAAAGTGGGAAGAAGAAAACTCTGATGTTGTGCAAGCACTGTCCAGTAATAGCCAAAACATTGGTGTGTTATCAACACTGTTTTAATCACAAATCCCAAGTACAGAACCATATGGTCTCCTATGAAGAAAGTTAACTCCATCTCAGCCAGACCTACTACAAATGCCAATGCAAAAGATGAGAAAAACATGAAAAATAAAATAAATATACGTAATAATACTTCATCAGGATGTGTTCCCAGCTTCTACCCAGCAACAGTTCAGACATCTTCTGAGCAAAAGATGGTGTGCTCCATAGGTCATAACCTTAGGTGTATTTTATTTTCATGAGTGGTTTCTGGTGGTTTTTGACTGGTGTAATTTATTTCTGAAAGGACTTTCATAACTTAATTGCACACTGTGTATTTTTTTTTCTTTCTTTACAGAAAAAAACATTGAACGTAAGATACAGTTATGGGTGTTATAGCACTGCGAGCCCTTTAAGATACCTAGTACAATCTATTTAAAGAGCAAGATCAGAAAAGCATATAAAATCACACAATATAAGCTTCAGCAGTCCACTACATTTTTTTTCCTTAAAAATATTTTAATTATGATTAAGAGATTAGCCAATTGCTTTCTTAAAAATGAAATAAGAACACACATTTACTTCACATTATACTCTTAGAACTTGTCTGTCTGCATAAACCTACACAAGGCAGGTAAAGCCAGACAGTATTTGCTTTTCTCTTTGCCATGGACTGAAAAGGCTTAAGGAAAATTAAAGATTTCTGAGCATGCTGTCCCTGCAAGGAGATCTTTTCTTATTGCTTTTTAAACCTCACAAACTTTGCTTTCAATCCAGCATATTAATCAGGCTTTAGAACATGATTTTAAATGTTCTTATGTAAAGGCAGAAGTCTCACAGACTGAGATGTCACAAATATTTTGAATTGCAAAAGAACTGAAGTAAAAAAAAAATAATATAGCGTCAGTGTCATGACAGAAAGCACTGCAAGTCATTGTGTGCTTCTTTTAAGAAATGTTGAGGACCTTTGATGGAAATCAAAGGCAGATCAAATGTATCTACCTGACAATTTTACTTAGTAAGATGTCAGAAACTTTAGACACAACTCTTTGAAAAATGCACTTGTTAATTAAGGTATAAACTGTGTGAAGATATTACTTTAATTTGTAAACTAAAAAGCAAACCAGTGCCCTAGTGTCATTGGAAAACAACTGAAAGTATGAAGGTCAGTCTTAAAGTCCGCTGACAAGACATTTGATTAATCTTATCCTGTCTAAGCACCTAAGAAATCTCAGGTCAGAAAATCACTGCTTCTTATGGTAGAATTCAAACACATGTCTAAGGCCTCAGAGAAAACCTCAGAACTCACAGAATGTTGATTTACATGACTTAATCGCATTGAGCTTTAATTGTTTAAGCTAGTGTGATGGGTTAGCCCTTGGCTGGGGGCCAAAACCACACACCCGCTCACACAATTTCCGCCCCCATGCTAGGCTAAGAGAGAGAGAGTTAAAGAGGTAGTATGTAAAGGTTCTGACTGGGCAGAACCAGCCTGACTGGCAGATCCTCTAGTGTTGACTAGCCAAGTGGCTTTTGCTAAATGTGTATCCCAGTTTTTGGGGTAAAGGGAAAAAAGGACTCATGGGTTGAGATAAGGACAATTTAATAACAATAATATTGAAAATAATACTATATACAAATATACAAATGAGTGATACACAGTTGATACTGCCCCCCCACCTGATGATAAAGACTCAGCCTGTTCCCGGCTAACGATCCCGGAGCAGGGAGAGTCGATCCTGGAACAGAGAGGGTCCCAAAACCACACTAATGATGGGCGGGGAGGGGTGTGCACCACTCCTGGAGGCACTCACAGA
>NW_010133295.1:73196-87874 GCF_000699245.1 Pterocles gutturalis | reverse complement strand
GCAAACCTAGGGGTGGCACGCTGAGGGCATATGGTAATATATACTGCAGTGGCTTGGGTGAACAGAGCTAAATACAATGCCTCAGTAGTAGTTGGGCCTCCAGCATTGGGAATGCACTTCAGCTTGTCTTAATGCTGTAGTTCTCCTTTTACTTGTTGATCGGTGCCTCCTTTGCAGTATGAGCTCGAAATCAAAATGCTCTCTCCGTGGATTTCTGTTACACTTGAGCATACTGAGCCTACAAGTTCCTTGATGGCTAATGGTACTAGGTGGAACCTGAAGCAAATCAAGTGAATACTTTTTATTTATGGTACGTGTGCAGAAGACAGGGCTGTGATTTTAACACTTTCTATTGCAAAATTCCCTGGGAGTTTCCCCCCAAAATCGTTGTGAGCTCAGAGCATGTAGCTGTGTCCTTGTGTATTGGCAGTGTTCTGTGGGAAGGTCACCATTGCCTCCTCTCTGAATGCATATTTGAGATTGGGCTTTGTTTGTTTTATGCCATCATTTACTTTGAATCCTGTCACGTTTAGAAATCATCTCTGTTGTCATCTGTTTTGAGAATGGAGTTCATCTAAAGTTTTGTTCGGGTGATTCAAGTTTACTAATTTACCTATGGTTTAATTTTCCAGGGTTTACCAAATGTCAGTGTGTTTTCTTTAGATGCTAAAAACGAACTGTGTTGTGTTTGGTATTGAATTCAGTATAGGAACCATGTTTTGGGTATGCTCAGATTCCTTAAAGGATTTTAGATCTAAGGACTCCTCCTAGTATGTAATTCCCAAACAGGCTTTTCCATGAGATAAGAATACAGACTCCCTTTTCTGATGAGAAGTTTGCAGTCCTGTGCAAGCATGGTGGAAAAACTTTAGGTACATAATTTTTTTTTTTTAACTGAAAAATGTTTTTACCTAGTCAGTGTGTTTGTGAAAGGTGTACTCAGATTTTGAGAGTCCAAATTTCACCTCAAGAACATTAGATGCTTGTGTTCAGACTATGCTTTTTATTGTGGGGTTGATGGGGAAGGAGGGGGAGTATCTGGTCCTTAATGTCTCTGTGCCTAGTTTTATAGATGGGAAATTTATAACAATTCTTAACCATTCAGGGGTATTGTTAAGATAAATATTTTATCAAACAAATAGCACAGAAATATAGAAATCACACATATAGTGAAATATGATGAACATCCAGGCTTCTATCTGTCAAAATCTCTAGATGTTTCATGAAAGCACAGGTGAGTAGAAGAATCAGAGCTGACATTTTAAAATGAGATTTGCATCAAGCTGTGTTGAAATTGCTTCCTGGGAATTTCTGCAAAATAAATTTTTGCAGAGCTTGTTGTTGAGGAAGTAATGTTATAAAACATGCTAGTTTTTGCTTTGAAGCCCTTAACAAGACCTAAAACACAAATAGATCAACTTTAGAGTCTGAATTTACATGCAGAGCTCTACCATCCGCCAATTATCTGTCTGCAAGTCAGTCAGCTGTTTGTCCCCGTAAATCTGCGTGGTGAAATATGGCTGAGACCAGCAAGAGCCATGTATCGGGATGGGAAATGCCTGGTGAGCTGCTTTACTGCTCTAGAATACCATCAAGCTGTTCAAATAAAGATGAGCTGGGACAATGTAACAGCTGGCTGAGATGAGCATGGGAAAGAAAAATATGGTGACAGGAGATTCAGAAGTGACTTGGTGCATTGGCATTCCTTTATTTTCAGTGCAAGGACGTGTGAAAGGGCTTGTCACCAACAGAAAGACCCTCTCACATTCTATTGTGGTGGAACCTTCAGCCTCCAAATAATACCACAAGTTGTGTGTTTCCGGATGTAATTGGCATACACACGTTCTCACACCATGAGAATTTGACTTTGTCTTCTCACGCCACAGCCTTGGTGACTTGATCTACTGTTTTGCTCCGGCAGAGGGTTGAAGGTTTGCTTATTTTATATCTTCAAATGTGCATTTCTGGTAAGTTGTTTTTCCGTTAAGCATTACATTTTATGCAGGCTGAGATCCTTCTTTTGTGGTTGATTAACTGAAACTCATTGGTAAATCTTTAAAATGAGACAATTTCCATAGGCTGACTGTGCTATGGGATTAGGAGATTTGCCTTGCACCTCTAAGTGTTTGAGCTCAAACTTTTAGTTTAGTGTAAGCAAAGCTAATTCCAGGGGACAAGTGAAACAAAGGAAGAAAATAATAGCAGTTTTAAGGGAAAAAAAAAAAAAAGTTATATTCAGTAGGGGGTTTTATCCATCTGTATTTAACATGAAAGCCTGTGTTGATTAGAGGCTTTGTGAAAAGCTGATTTTCCAGTCCAGCAAAACTTTTAGAAAAAACACTTGCTTTAGGTACAACTGCAGCTAGTTTCCCTCCCTCTCACTCGTTAAAATGAAAAGCAAGTGTTCCCACTTCATTCAACCTTGAATGACTTGTTTGGTCTAAAGCAGAGCTTCTCCTGGAGCTAGGTCCCAGTCACGGGACTCAGGAGGATTCTTAATTTCTGTGGTTGCGATGCCTTTTTAGGTCACACATAGTTAGGCCCCAAAACAAGGCACGCAATCTGGGGTCCCACCCCTAGATGGATGTCTAACCACTGGGATGTCAGGGCTTGTGGGATAAGTTTTCATTAGCCTGTCCTGAGAAGCAGCTTCACTTTATATCAAGTATCTGTTGAGCTAGAGAATAAGATAGGATGTTGACCTGTAGCTGATGGAAAGGGAAGGTCAAGAAAACAAATCCTCACCAATTATATAAATCAGAACATTGCCGAGTAGTAATAAGATGCTGTCTTGGAGCATAGAGCAATGTTAGCACGTGAATGGGTAGATGGGGTACCTGGATTAGAATCACTGTGGAATAATTTTTCCAGATGGCCATAAATTGACCATTTAATTATAATGTTAATGAGGAATTTTTTTTCAGTAATAACTTTGGTTAATTTTATTACAATGTGTTTCTCTTCTCAGTCTGGTGATCCTCAGTGCTAGTAGAGTGGCTTCAAAAATAGAAGGGAGAAGGGGCAGTTTATCAAGGAGTGTGTCCAACTCTTAGTCGTAGGAATAGTGTTACAGGGTCTCAGAGCTTACAGAGCAGGCAAGACAACGTTTGATGGCCTTGTTTGAAAAATCTGCCTTCTACAAGTCTGGAAGGAGAGTTCTGCTTGTCTTCATGATGAAGCAGTGGTGCTGAGGGGGTCTTGACACATCCAGATCCTTTGCTCTAGATGTTTCGGATCATATGGGTTTGATATTGTGCCCAAGAAGGCATGAGATCATACCCTGATCTCATACCATCTGTTTAACAGATGGATTTTCATGGTAAGGCTAATGGTTAAAAGCCTGGCTCCACTTAGGTCAGTGGTATCAAGATTTTACCCATGATTGGAGGGGGAGGAGGAAAAAAAAAGTGTCCAAAGATTGGTTTCCTAAATCGCTGCTGGGAAAGCCTGTAGGCCACAGAGCCTCGCTTGCTTACTGTTCTGTCATTTGGCTGATAATTATTTGGGTTCAGCCCTTGGGCAGAGTATTTGATCTTTATGTCTAAATCTGTATGTTTTCTGCTACAGACTGTTAAAATACAGACCCATATGTGACTGTTGAAAGATATGGAGGAAACGCAACTCTTATGAAACTGTGGATATTATTGGCTTAGCTGGTATCAGTCAGAATCCCGTTTGTACATATCTGTTCTGTAATGAATCTAGCACAGATATCAATCACATTTATCAATAAGTTTAAGTGTTCTATTCGCTGCACTGGGCCAAATGTTTATGTTATTTTCTTGTCAGCTGAATTTGCTTGTTTTCTTTTCTCCTCTTTAGACTCTGAACAACACATAAATCATCCCTGGATTTCTTTAACCCACAGAATACAATTGTTCTACCCTCAGTGAAACATTAAAAGTAGTTTGTGGACTGGAACATGGCTGGGTGGGGCACTATTCAGTTTCCAGCCTAAAATCCAGCAATGGCTTCTAAAATACCGTCCTCGATAGATTAAATCCAGCTGTTGCACAGGTGCACTGAGGCTGTGCAGCAAGGAAGTTTACCCACTTATAAACCTCTGCCTATGTGCGTCATTAAACCAAGATATTTTTGGTTCTCAAATGTATAGTGTTTTGTTTTTTTGATTAGGCGTGGCAAGTGGTCTTCATTAAAGCCGCAGACAGCAGAATGGTTTCATCTAAATTCATCCCTGTAATTGCAGAAAGACAAACCCAAGCATCACAATGCTCTGATGTATTCAGCCATTCTTATCATAGGGAGTGAAGCCTACAAAATCTTAAGTGTTTGTCTAATTTGACACTTTAGCATTCAGTCTGCACTGAAATAGTTTATGTGGAGTTACATTTTATACACTTGTGCCATTGACTCTGAAAGAGCCATGATATCACATTAGAAAATAGCCTAGGGAGTCTATTTAGTAGAAAAGTTTTTTTGGAAGAATTATGATGATATATTTATCTGAGTGATTTTGTGTGCAGATCCAGACTTCTCTTGCCTCTGATGTGTTCTGTTGGGTAGATAGTGTGTACAGGAAACAGAATTGCTTTATAGCCAGGAAATACTGACTAGAGTGTATACCTTACCCATGTTTACTTCAAGTGTGATTTTTCCAACACTGTAAGCTTGGCATGTCCTCGTCTATAACGTAATTATCAAGAGATATGCAGACATATCTTAATGCACCTTGGAACACAACATTGCTGAATTTATTCTCCAGGAGATTCTTTCTGAAGCTAAACTGGTCATCAGCACTGAGGTTTCTCTCTACCCTGTCCCACATCCTGTGAAATTACCTCCTGTCTTTCTGAGCGGTGAAAGAGGGGACTGCTCAGGAAAGCCAGGTAGTGACAATCCTGTTTCTGCTTACTGCTAGCTGGAGGTACGGCTGATAAGCAAGGGGAAAGAAAAGCCAGTTAGCTCACATACTTTTTTTAAAAAGGGTATCTCTTCCAACATGTGTAGTAGCTGTGGAGTGTGCAGCCAATAATGGTGGGGCTAATGGTAAGCTTTTCCATAACCTTTCCTGGCTTGAAGACAAAGCTTGTCACATGCAATGGCTTCTTCTTGGGTTGTGGCTATGGTCCGGAGACATAAAGCTTAGCACTTCCATAACGACTAAGGATGGAGAGAGATTGCAATTTTATGCAACTGTCTATTTCCATACCACTGCTTGTTGCCTGTCTGATTATTGGCTTGCCCCTGAATAGGACAGGAGGAAAAAGCACGTGCCTGTGAACAGGGATCCCCTTGAAATTGCATATTTTCCTTTAGATACTTCTCTTGTTGCTTCTCTAGGGTTATTTAGATTAACAATAGCATCTCATATTGGTTATCCTTACTATATATGCAGGATCTCTCACTGGAGAATCCTTGTTTCAGTTCTCTTACGAGCCGTAATGATTTCCATGCTGAGTCACACCAAATGTCCTCCTGGCCCAGTATTTTGTCTCCAGGAGAGGCATTAATGGGTGCCAGTTGTAGGACTGTATTTTCCCAAAACGCCTTCCCAGGTTCCAGCTGTCAGGGAAATAGGTTCTTTCTCAGCCAGAGGTTCAGGCTGCACTACTGTTTTTAATAGCTGCTGACAGATGTATTGTCCATGGATTTATCTGAAGTCTTTTTGGTCTCAGTCCCAAAACCTCCTGGTATCACTGAGGTCTACAATTTAATTATGTATTCTGTGAGAAAGTACTTTCTCTGTTTTTAAACTTACTATCTGGTAATTGCATTGGATATACATTTATACTGCATTTGGAAGCAGACTTATTCTAGTAAGATTGACTTTTATGGGATCCAAAGAGAAAGAAAAGTTTACCATGCTGATTCAATTACATGTCTAGGACCTATGCTACAGATTGTTGAAGATCCTGAACACACTCAAGAACATTTTACAGTCACTGAAATGCATTTATTTCTAAGTTGAAAATGACAGCACGGCAAGACATCAGCAATAACAAATATATATATCAAACCAAAAGTGCATGTAGGTCTTCATCAAATTCAAATTTGATACAGAAATCCCATCTGGTAATTTATATTGTTGCAGAAAAAAATCACTATGAGGAATTTAATGCTCCAAAAGAATCAAGGCTTCCAATTAGTTTTCATCCAAACCCAAATGTTTTAAACAGGGGTATCAGCTGAGGAACAGGACTTTGCTGATGGGGCCTCCCCTCCTTGACGGCATTCCAGCATGAGGCCTGCTTAGATTCAGACTCTTACATTGTGCACACACTTTATATAAAAATTAACGGGATTGTGATCAGCCACTTCAAATGCATTGAGCTGATCTCTGATGTTTTTGAGGTGAACATCAGCAAACATGAAACTTTAACTACATAGAACCTTTGCTCTTGCAGCAAAGAGACTTTTAACAGGCTTTTGTTTTAAGGACATTTTACTTGTTTACCATGCTGTACTTTCTTGTGTTCCCATTTTAAGATAGGATAAAGTACGGTTTTTAACTTTCTTTAAATTTACATTAATTTTTATTTCACTATTTCCATAAATTCATTAATCTTGTTGCTGAGAATGTGAACTGTTTTACCTGTCCTCAGCTGATATATTGTTGGGTATCTGCAAAATTAGGTGTCATAAACCTTACTGGTAAGTACATCTGTGGCTTAATCACAAATAATTTATAGTCATCTGTTATTACCTTTTAAACTGATCCATTCCTAAAATACAAACAATTATCAGTAACCATCAACTGATCCAGTTACTCATTCACAACATCAAACTAACTGATTTTTCACATGGGAAAAAATTTTGACCTCTCACAAAAGCTGGAGACTCTGGGCAAATCGGTGTAGGGCGTCTCTTGAAGGCACTAGGGCTTGAGATTTCTTATGTGAATCAACACGGGTTTCCAAGCACTCTTCAGTCCCCACATATGTTTTGATTGCCTTCTCCTCTAAGGTAGTCAAACCCATAATTTGTTAGATCATTTTCAGAAAAATGTTAAATGTTGGTACCTGAGCCTCATGAGCAGTGACAGCAAATAGTGATGGACGTGAAAGGCTGGACTCAACTGTGTTTGATCTTACTCTGAATGAAATTATCAAATTATAATAATGTTATCCATAAGTGGCTCTATTATCTCATACTCCTGTTTTCCAGTTCATGAGATCTCCCTGGTCCTGGACAGATTCATAGGCTAGCTGTGCATCGATTGTCCTTCTGACCGTCCTGTCACTTACAGAAGGCAGGTATGCTTTCTCTGTGTCCTTTTGCAGTGCAAGATACTTTAAGGGCATTTATTTGTTTCTGATTTGTTTGCATGCTTTCATTTTCTAGCTCTCTGGAGAAGTTGTTTTCCCATTCTAATTTGTCTTCCCTCCTGTTCTAGGAGCACTGGAGTGAAGACCCTGTTGGGCATTTTTCCTGGCAATGCTTGTAGCTTTTGAATGGTTTCCCTTTTCTGTCAGGTCTTCTATTATAATAATTTCCTGTTATTTTACCTTTGAGTAAACCCCTTAGTTTTTTGCACCATCAAAAGTATTGGCCCTTTCACAGGGGGCTGGAGAGCTGGATTTTGATCCAGCTCCACAACTGACATTTTGCTGCAGGCTGTAGATATTAGTATTGTGAAATTAAATGAGTAGATGAAAACTATTGTAGGATCATCTTCTTTAGGTTACTGTATTATGCCATAGATTTCACTGTATGGGAAAGCTCTCATCAAGGTGTCATGTACCTTGAACATGAATTCTTCAGAAATCTAGCTGTAGATACTGTAGATAAAAGCATGATAGCATCAGAGAAATAGGGATTTTAAATTTAAATTTGCAAGTGAATGATAAAACCTGTGCCATAGTTCTCATGTGGATTGTTTCTTTGTTTTTATTAAATTTTATTTGGGCATTGGAATGAGGACCCATGTTTTAGGATGATGTGGGTCACTCCATCATCTTCCTTTTCCTTCATGGCTGATGTTCTGCTGAGGTACATGTGACATTTCACAAGACTCCAGTCTTGCTTAACGCAGACCACAAATTCAGGAAAACAAATTTTATATTCATTAATGTGGTCCTCCAAAATACGAGCCTTTTATTGTAACTGTGGTAGTAAAGAAAAAAAAAAAGTATTTAATAAAAGCTGTAGCCAGTGATGAATTGTGCAGCAAATGCAAGCACCACAAATTATTGAATTCCCAGTGTTCTGCTTACAGCTGAAGTGACATCAAGTCTCACAGGGCAAAACTCTGCTCATTACCATTCCCTTTTTCCTCAGATTCTCATATGGGGAAAAAATCTTTTTATATCTAGTCTAAAACCGTATGTGAACTTTTTTGGAAAGTTGGTGGAAAATCCTCTTATTCTCTTGGGCTACAGGAAAGCACCCTCTTTTGTTGTTGTCATCTGCAGCTTTGGAACACCTGAGTCTAGAAACTTATGCTTAGCATCTGTATATGAGGGTGTTTCTACTTCGTTTTGTGTCTGCAGAGCAGCTGAGAATGATATTTTTGTGTGATTGAAGGAGAAAAGGGGATGCCAACAAGAGTGAAAGATGAGGAAGACTTTATCTGCAGATTTGTTTTTTATTTTACTTTAGGCTTAAGGGTTTTAGTATGGTAAATGTAAAATCCATACTCCGATCTAAAACTTGCCATTATCTCTGACTTTCCTTATTTTCTGTATTTCCCATGAGGTCAACAGTATCAAACGTTTTAATATACCTTCATACAGAAGTATTTTTGTAGAACAAATCATTTCCGTCACAGCTATTTTCTTGGGGATCATGGTGAAGCATATTGCTAACCATTTAATTTAATTTATAATACAGTGTCTGAAATCGGTTTCTCCATCATCATGCTCGTTATGAGGTTCTCATCAGATTTTTTGGAGTAAGGTGTGAAGACACTGATTCAAAAATGTATAAGTTTGGACAAACAATAAGTATGTCCCTGTTAAAGCAGCAGTTAATTTATATTGCTTGTCACTGGAATTCTTTGTGTCAGGTGCTGTTCAAAATTCTCCATGTAGCTATAGCATTATAATTCTATCTCAACTTGCAATGACCTTTAATATTCCAGTACAGGCTTTCTTTTAAGCAAAAATTTCCAGTTGTTAAGGATTGTGTGGTGGTTTTTCAATGTTGACAGAAGTCCACTAGGATGCAAACCACCAAAATAATTTTCACTGTGACCTAAACCAGGATTTAAAGTGAAGTCTCTGGAGGTGAAAAGCTAGACTGCTAGCAAGTGATGGGTGAACCTCAAATAGTTCAGATAAGAATCTAAAAGTTTTAACTTTTCTGAAACCATTCTGGTCCAGAAATCAGCCTTCCAGTCCTGTGAGAGTAGTCTGCCTTGTCTAATTTATTGCATGTCCAGATTGGGACTGGATTTCTGAGACAACATAAAGATAGGGCTTTTTCATAATGCTTTTGACTGAAACCAGTAAATGAAGACATACATTAAAAAAGAGAAAAAAAACAAAACCTCATGTTTTGAAATCTTAAGTGCTGGATTTATTTTTTTGAGAAAATAAGGTTTCCTTATATTCAAAATTTTCTTTTCCATAATAGCAAGCAGCAATGTTAGAAGGAAAACTCTGATCCTCACACCAGTAGTGGTTAGGACAAGGCCTGGGTTTAAATAGACCTTAGGAAAAAAAAATCAGTAGTAAGAATAATGAATCACTGAGACAGGAATGTTGAGTCATTTCCATCACTGAAAATGAGAGAGGCTAGCTAAAGGTTTTGAAGAACTGACAAATTTAGGGCCGGTCCTGTCCTAGGTTGAGAGTGTGCATTGCATGGTGTCTTCAGATGTCTTTCAGGTTTATGATTCTGTGATTACTTATCTCATGCAACAACACTCTCAGGTATATTAACGTTCATGTGAAAACTTCTCTATGAAGAGAAATTTGTCTCTGTTAAAGAACACTCATAATTTACTTAATTCAGAATAGTTTAGCAAGGACTTCTTCTCTGTTAAAAATGTGCCAGCTGTTGCTTGTTGCGCTTCTCTTTGTGTCTTCCACAGCGCCTTTGCATGAAGCAGCCGGGAGATGCTAACTGCATGTCCTGCAACTACTGTTCAGAATATAACCCCAGAATAGTGGTTTGTTTTGCATACCGGGATGAATAGGTCGTTCCCACTTCCTTTATTCTTGATACTTGAAAGCTGAAATATGTGTGGGAGAGACACGCAGAGGAAGAACTGATGATGTGAGAAGTACAAGATATAAC
The DNA here is from genome assembly GCF_000699245.1 of Pterocles gutturalis. NCBI lineage: Eukaryota > Metazoa > Chordata > Aves > Pterocliformes > Pteroclidae > Pterocles > Pterocles gutturalis. The sequence continues at coordinate 77,674 of NW_010133295.1, read as the reverse complement.
TACTGGAAATGATGGTTCCAGTAGATGAGACCCACTCAGATAATAAAAATCTGAGTCAGCTCTCATTCATGTGCTAATGTGATAAAAGTCAAATTTTCTCCCACCAACTGTTCTTAAATTTTCTACATAAACAGCATGATGCATCAGGATATGTCTAAAAATATTTTTTCTTCCCCCAGCGGATATATCCACAAACCCTGCACAAAACCACGCGTGCTTCTCAAACACAGCTACTGTGCTATGAAGCTATGGGTGAGTGAATGGGCTTGGTTAAGATGAGTTTCAATCAAACCTTAGCTAAAGATGAGGAAAAAATGATTTATAGAATGTTGGTTCCCAAAGGGAAGGAAAGAGCTCTATGTGCCACCATGTCTCCTTCTCACCACCATTTAAATAAGGTTTTGTCAAGTGTCACACTCTTCCTCGGCATGATGTATTTCTCTGAGCTTTTCCTATTTTATCTAGTTGGTGTAAGTGCTGCATCCCTCTTCGCACTGCTGTTTGGCTTTCCAAGAACTATTAAAAGTGCCCCTTATTGGAGCTGGGTAGTTTCATACAAAAATGTAGTTCAGCTGAATCAGCACCTAGCAATAAGGTCACAAGACGTGTTAATTTTGCTGTAGTCAGCTCTAGTGGGAGCTAGGTGAACGAAGACTGGCAGATAATATTTGGAGCTGAATGTGATGGAGGGAAAATGGTGTTACACTGGAAAACAGGAAACAGGCTGGTTTTTACATTAGTAACCTACATGTATTGACCTAACATTGACCTGTTAAACTGATCTATTGCTATTTAGTTCTGTGAGACGAAAGACATTCTGACCATCCACTTTCTGTTGTCGTGTTACATGTAACTTGTTGAAGTGCACACAGATGGTGGTACTTCTGCTGGGCACCGTATGGCAGGGGGCTTGGGGGTTGGCTGTGGACCTGGCTGTACACAGAGGGGGAACAAGGATGGGGAGGATGGGGCAGGGAAGCTTTGAAGTTTGTCATAGCATGGAAAGCCTGCTTTCTTTGAACCACTGAAGTCAGTGACAGGCTTTGCACTGACCTCTGTAGGATTTCCTCCTGAGGACCATCAAGATGGCAAAATGTACCAGCTGCTCTTGAATAACATAAACTCTGTAGAGTTTACTGAGTGGTTTGTTTTAAGCTAGACATACGCAGCTCAGCTGCCATAGCTTCACTGGAAAAAACAATACTGGTATCAGTGGAGTTACGGCTTTTTATGCTAGCTCACAACCTGTCACAGAAGCTGCACCACACTGGGCATCTCTCCTCCTGCTGGTCTCTCTCACCAAAATCTGGGTACACCCAGTATTTCTGAGCTTTTGTCAACCCAAACGTCAAAGTTCCCTCTTGCATTCTTCTTGAGTCCTGAAAATCTGTATTCTTAAGAGTGTCAGTTCATTACCCAGCAAAAATGAGCTATCATGACCTAAACGAGGTAGTAGTAGGGATCAGCTTGGGATTTGCAGAAGTCTTCTGTGATGACCTAATTCTGCTCCCATTTAAGCCACCACTGGGATTGAGCTGGGGTAGAGTTAGACACTGTATTAAGTGCTTTCAGAAATCCTATCCTAAGTACAGAAGAGTTAGGGATATAGATGTGGTACGTTCTTCAACAGAAATTAAAAAACAAAACAAAAAAAAAATTTGAGATACGACTTCTACAAATCCTGTCATTTTATGCAAACAGGCATTTCACAGATATGTACAATTTCTACAGAGATAACTTCAGCAGTAAAACTTGAAAGATTAACAGTCATCTTTAACAATTTAAAAAATATATTTTTGCTGGCTGAGTTTTTCAAAGCAGTTTCTAAATTTCAAATATAAAATAGTAAGTGCTGCATGGATTCTATTTTGCCTTAATCCTTGAGTGCATAATTCTGAAATAAATTTTGAGCTAAATCCCCCATGACCAGAAATATTCCTTTAAACTCTAGGGATTCAGACAGCTATAGTTATATTTTATGCCAACAAGCCAGATGTAAGAAAGAAAGAGGATTCTATTCTAAGTAAAATAAATTCAAAACTCTTTACCATAAAGTTTAAAAAATAAAGCTAAAAACCAACAAAGATTTTATTCCCACAACAGCACTGAATAAATATGAAAAAAATACATGTCAGATGGGATCAGAACCAATGTTGATGCATTGCAGGGTATTGCCTCAGCAAGGACCAGTGAGATTGCCTGAACTCACAGAAGTGAATTGGTGCAGGCACTTTATGGTTGATAAAGGCATCTCCTCTCTTGTGTAGCACTGAGGAAAAGAAAACGCTTTTTTGGTCAAGAAAATGACTTTTTGCATCTTCTAGTGCTTGACTGATCTTCAAGAAGCTCTTGATTGACCAAAAAGCTCTAGATAACAAAAAAGGAGCACAGGGCTTGACAGGTCCAATTCTGAGTGCAGTGAAGCTGATGAGTCTCCCCTGACCTGGCTAGGGATCTACACAAACAGCTGACTCCTGATAGTGATTTATAAACAGAGACTTAGAATGGTTCTGAATTTACATCCTCAAATGCCTGGTGAAGCCCTAGTTTTCTATCATTTTCCTCTGCTGTCCTTTCTTACACTCCCTTTTCCATAGTCCTCCATCCCCGCCAATGCCTGTTTTCCCCCAGTTGCTGCCATTTAGCATTACATCAGCAGAAAATCACTGCAGTGGTGGCTTCCATAAAGCAGCAAGTACACTTAAAATCAAGGAACTATTTCAAAGATGGGTTTGTTGTGTTCCTGTGAATGTATCATAACTGTAATGAGGTTTTGGAATACATCTATGCACACCATAGGGGTAACCTCATCATTACCCACCCATGGTGACTCTGATCTTGAGTGATCTCATTCCATATCCTCAGCATAGTTCTGGCATGTTCCCTCTGCATGGAGGGGGGAATAGAGAATGACCTTCCTTTGAAATACTAGATGTATTTACATGAGAGCATGCCAAATGCATTAACAAGTGGTGGAGTGAAACCCCGAGTGAGTAAACATGGTCAGCCCAAACACGTGTAAATAAATCTAAAATTTCGGAGAATGTCATGCCTGCTTTGATTTACACCACAAACTATAGGAGGAAATGTCAGGCCAATGAGCATCTACTCCATTTATTTTTAATTGCTATTTTGTCATGGCATAGCACATCAAGCTCTCAGGGAACTCCTTTATCTCCTCCTTGTAAAGTATATTCGGTTCAGGTGACAACCCTGTTTTCTTGTGACTATAGTGACATTTCCTTGCACGTAGTAGCAGCTTCTGGCAGTGGATATTTGGGATGTTCCACTCTCTGTACGCTTATCTCTCTCCTCATCTGCTGCCCTCTCACTCAGAGAAAAAGAAAAGGCTGCTGCTGCTAAGCTGGAAGCAGATATTTGGCTGAGTGCTTCCCTGGTTTTGGATAGGTGTTCCTACTTTTAGCAGCATGCCTAGACTTTGAGAGGTACCTTATGATGAGTGAACAGCTATATGAGGAACTTTCAAACATTAAATTGTATCCAAGGAACCTCCGGTAATAAGGGCTTCAGCTTATACCCGCAAGTGGTCCTGTGGGAAAACTGGTCTTTGGCTTTTATTTCCTGAAAGGAAGGATTGTATGGCAGTGTTGGGGCTTCGGGGTCTGTATAATCAAGGCTCGGCATGATGAATTTGATGTACTGGCATCTATTCTGTATGCTTTGTAAGACTTCCAATAAAATATGAATAAAAAGAAATATGCTTCTTATGTCTATATAGGACATATGGCAGTTAAAGCTTTAGATATGGCATTTTTGTTGAGTTAAAAGGGATATGTTAGAACACACATAAGTGGCACAGCTCTTTCAAAAACAAAAAGGCGGGGGAAATGTAGGAAGGTAATCAAGGCAGATATGACCCTTTTTTTCAGATTTTTTGGGGGGCAAAGGGTTGCTTCAAGCTTGAATGCACCTTTGAAAAATCTGAAGCTCTAGACAGCATCGTGTTACTGCATGTAATCCTTCAAAGGGGACAAGGTGTGAAAACAAGCCAATAAACGTGTAAGGGGTGAAGGAAGATTTTTACAGATCAGAGTCGAGGTTGCCAGCTTTTCCCCACCACAAAACCCCAATGTCCCTCTCCAGGAACTCGACCCAGAATATTATTTTTGGATGACTGCCTCTGCAAATCAGTGCAGTGCAGATGAGGGCCCTCCCCCACCACCAACTTCCAGGCCCTCTATGAGTGCAGAAAAGGCAAAAATAAAGGACGAGGCTGGAGTTTGGGTGATTTTGGTCTGTGGTGGATTTTCCAGTGCTATCAATGTGCCCTGTCTTTTCATAATGACAATTAAAAGCATGATGAGTTAAATCAAGTGTTTCCTGTCTTGCTTGTGCTTTCTCTTAAAGCAAACACAAATGGTAGCTTTTTCTTCCTCACTCTTTTTCTGCAGCTGCTTCCCCCGGCTCCTCCTCAGGGTTTGCTTGCGGGTGCTTCAGGCCAGCTCTGATGTGGGGCA
>NW_010133295.1:27876-73176 GCF_000699245.1 Pterocles gutturalis | reverse complement strand
CCTTGCAGGAACCTCCCCACCTTACTCAGGGGTCACATCTCAGCCCAGACCCTCACCCTTGGTCCTGCAGCTGCAGGCTCTGGCATGAATGTCACTGTCACGATCCACAGAGCTCTCTCTGGGAACAGAGGGAGTTTCAGTGACCTTGCAGAGGAGAAAGCCCTTTGAAATTTTGGGGTTACACCCCTAAAGCAAAGGATAGCTATCGTTTTCTGCATACAGACTCTCCAGATGCCATTTATAAGTTTCTGAAGGAGTTAACAGACAGCAATGAAAGAGAGTAAGCTCTTTCTCCTGGAGATGGTCCAAGGGAATATTTGTGGATGATACTTCACAAGCAATGGGTAGCTTATGAATCCCCTGCCTCAAATTTTTGAGACATGAATTGGACAGAAGATGAAATGCTTTGTAAAATGATTTGGTTTCAGTCATTCAAGCTGATCACGAGTTACCCACTGTTCAGGACTGGCTGCTTGCAAGAGCGAAGTAGCACCCTTGAAGAGGACTTATTCAGTGCACTGGCCTGGCAGAAAACAGCTTATAGTCAACCTGTGCGTTCCTGTTGGAGGACATCCTCTGGACCCAGCGCCATGCGGTCTCTTCCAAGTGGTGCGTGTGTTTCTGCTCTTGCTGAATGCCCCAAGCCTGTGAAACATCTGAGTTCATGCTACTTTTCTTCTAGCACAGAAATGTCCTTTCCTGTGTCGCAGCTGGGACGCAATTGTCAGTTCTTAGCGTAACAGCATCAACCCATGTTCCACAATTAGAAACAGTCTCCTGAGGACAAAGACCGATTGCTGCTCCTACTTCCCAGTCCTCTTCAGTGTATTGGTGGGCTGGAGACAGCACCCTTTGAGGGAGAAGAACAAAAGTTTTATTTCCTTTTCAGAGTAGACAAAGAAAGTAAGTGCAACTAATTTCTAAGAGTGCAGTACAGCCCAAGGAGGAAATTTTGTGCAATTCAGATTCTGGCTGGAAAAGGCAGTAATTCTCTAGGACTTATCTAAGGATCCTTCTTCCTGGGAAACCCATCCGAGCCACCAGCCTGTGTGAACTGCTGTGGTGAAAGGGATGGTGAGATGAATTATTTTTAAAGGAAGGGGAGATAGAAGGTGCTCAGCTGATGCAGAGCAGTACAGGTGTACAGGTATGTCAGCTCTAAGACCTTTTATTCCTGTAAGCAGAAACTTAATGGACAGGTGCAAAGCTGTGCAAGGTGAGAGAACAGCACATGAAGGAGATGGAAAGGGACAGAGAAAATGTTTCAGATTATTTTATATTGAGGCAGAAACCACCTACTCATGGTATATGTTGGGGTAATAGATTCTCAATGCCTGGTCTGAGGCCTCTGGATGCTGTCACAGTGCAAGCGCATTCATTATCCCTTCCCTTTACTGGGACAGCTTTCCTCCCTGGAACCTCTTGCAAGAGGTTATGGTAGTGATGACTCTTGGCCTTGCTGGTCACAGCTCAGTATCGCATATGTACGAACCCATGAAACCAAAACATACTCTCAAAGAGCTCTTGTACTCCAGGGCTTCCACTTCAGGAAGGATATTAGATTTCAAAGCATATTTACATATTTACTATAACACTTCCAAGAGCAGGTTTTTTTAAAAGGTTATAGCAACATCTGTTTGCCTTTGATGCAGACAATTCCTCTTGCTTATGTTCCTTAGACTGTTGAACCCCTGAATCTGGCAGAAATCAGAAGCATTTTGAATTGTCTAAAGGTTTGTGGGGTTTTTTTTGGTGTAAGAGGTTAGAAACCAGTTGGCTGCAGAGTATCCATAGATTAAACTAATAGCAAAGCAGTGCACTCTAAAGACCTGAAAGTTATGCTTCTACATGTGTTACATTTGCTAAACTGAAAGAAAAAAAAAAAAAAAAGAAGAAGTCTGACTATATCTGTGGTTCATCCTGTGTTGTGTGTGGTATACAGTAGCACAAAGGAGAGAAAGAGAGTTTTCTGGTTAGTCCATAGCAATGAAGCAGCAGAAAGCTGTGGAAGAAATTCCGTAGTAAAGTAGCTTTGTGAGTCCTTTGTGGGATCTTAAGTGTTCAGGAACTATGAGTCTAATAATAATATGATTGGATTAAAAATTTGAAATGCAAAGTGTGAAACCAGGAGGGTTGAACCTTGGAAACAAACACTGGTTATACTTTCTAGATATTTTTCGCAGCCATCCATTTCAGTAACACATTTTTCTTTAAAAGTTAAAAGCCCATACTCCTAGTGGCTGTAAAATTTATTAACATCAAATACTGAGACACCTACTAATATAACTAAATAGAAACAGAATAATACCAAGAAACTTTGCTTGTTTGACTGTCAGCTGTGCAGTCCATATTCACCTGAATCTAGGAAAGCACTTTATAAGTGCTAATGTGTATGCTAATGTGACAGATGGTATTTCTATGTGATGTAAAGAGCTACAGTAACATTACACTCTCAAAAAAATGAACTGTTTTGAAGTCTGTTAATGAAAAGTGAATGTGTTAGTCTTATGTTCACCTCAGCTGCTGTCTGTTGTTCTGTTGATAGCTTGAACTTTGTTCATAGCATGAACTTTGGGAAAGCTAATGTTGGCATTGCTTCCACACTTTGCAATTTGTGTGCACCTTGGAAACTCTGGCATTCAACTGGAAGTAGATATGGCAGAAGACCAGGATATTCTTTTGGGAGTTACAGAGGGACAGAGTAAATAAACTTGGTCAAGTTGGGTCCAGCAGTGAACAGAAAAAAAGTAGCCTAGGGCAGCTTTTTGGGTGTTTCACCATCCCCTTTCAGCATTCAGATCTGAAGCTTCCTGAGACAACTCGTTCTCAGCCAGCCTATTTAACCCAGGAAGCATAGGTATGGCTCACAGCTACCAATGGACATGTGTGCTGGTTTTGGCTGGGGTAGAGTTCATTTTCTTTACAGCAGCTAGTATGGGGCTATGTTTTGAATTTGTACTGAAAATAGTGTTGATAATACAGAGATGTTTTAGTTACTGCTGAGCAGTGCTCACACAGAGTCAAGGCCTTTTCTGCTTCTCACACCACCCTCCCAGCAAGTAGGCTGGAGGTGTACAAGAAGTTGGGAGGGGACACAGCTGGGACAACTGACCCCAGCTGACTAAAGGGATATTCCATACCGTATGATGTCGTGCTCAGCACATAAAGCTGAGGGAAGAAGAAGGAACGGGGGGGGGGACATTCAGAGTGATGTCTTCCCAAGTAACCATTACACATGATGGAGCCCAGCTTTCCTGGAGATGGCTGAACACTTGCCTGCCAATGGGAAGTAGTGAATGAATTCCTTGTTTTGCTTTGCTTGTGTGCACGGCTTTTGCTTTACCTATTAATGTCTTTATCTCAGCCCATGAGTTTTCTCACTCTTACCCTCCCAATTCTCTCCCCCACCCTGCTGGCAGTGGGTGGTGAATGAGCAGCTGTGTGGTGCACATTGCTGGCTGGGGTTAAACCATGACAACATGGGAGATCTGTGATCCTCCAACATAAATTCAGTTTCACTGGCACCAAGGGTGGACTGATGCTTAATTTATAGGAAAGGACACTATGCAGACTCTTGATCTCTCTTTTGTCACTTAGGATTCTGGTCTTCTTAATGTCATGAAATGGAGAAACCTCAGCTTTTCTTTTACCCCATCACACCTGCCAGCCAAACCTGCCACTCGGTGGGCAGATACCACGAGGGCACCATATGGACCCACATTCCCAGTGAATCTCAGCTGTCCAGCCTCATATGAGGATTGTGTCGAGTTAGCACAGTACAGACAGCAAGAGAGGCACTAGTCCCTGTATTCTGACCACAGCTGGTGCTAAGGTTGTATTAGATGGTGCTGAGTGCATCACACAGTCTTGCGCCTGTGTCTATTTTTGTCTTTTTCCATGTTTTCCTCAAATAGGTATGCAGAAGAACTCAGTTGGTTCAGATCGCTTGTCAAACTGCACACAGGTTTTCCAAGTTGGGTTGGGGTGTCTTTCAGGTGGGGAAAAGAAACAGGGCTGAAGGGTCCATGGGCTTTGGGAAAATATCTGATCTGACAGCAAATGCAGAACTGTGAGACAGTCATGCTTTGACGTAGAGGAGCAGAAAGATCAAGAATTGGACAAATGTGAGTCCTAGTCCCAGTTTTGACTCTTAACTGCAAGTGCTCAGAGGGTAGATTAGGTCTCTGCTCTCCACTTTGAACAAGAAAACCACGACATAAATGTATCATTTAGATTCACGATTCCTAGAGCTGTCCCAGCTTCAAAAAACATACGGCTACCAGACCTCATGACTCCTCATGACTTCTCCTAGTTTGTTCTTCAAAGAAGTGGAGAGAGGCTTGAATATTTTGTTTATTTGTTTGACAAATTCTTTCAGTGAACATGGAACAATGCAGAAATGTGAACAATGCAGAGAGTCAAGCTAAATCTTCCCAAATATCAACCTGTGAGTGAGATTGCAAATATGATGGGATTATATTGATATGTGCTAGAGTAAAAGCAGAGATAGAAGGGGGAAGGAGTACCGTGATTCTTAGGTTTTAAGTGTATTTCTAAAATACTTGTGTTTTCAAGCGGCAGTTTAGAGCAAACCTTTATGTTTAATTAAAGATGTCTTATATGTTGACAGATCATACTTACCGCACATATTATATCTTCCTGTTATATCTTCCTCATTGTAATGGTATAGCTGGATAGTTGTGGAGTTAGAACATTAGATATCAACACAAGAAAAGCCTGCTCTCAGAAGACATCTTGCAGAGGGCTATTAATACACTTGTCTGAGGAGGAGGAGGAGGATGTTCTCCTCTTACTCATGCAAGACATCTCTTTTTGTCCCTTCCTGTACCCTTGAAGCAAGTACAGGTCACCCTGTGTCTTCCAAAGATCTGAAATAGTCAACAACTGAGATTTGCTGGACTTCTTTGTCATCGCCTTTCTAATCTATAAAGAATGAAGAGGAGAAGTAATTTTTGTAATATCTGAATGAAGGTTGTTTGTTTGGTACAGCTAAAGTTCTTTATCCCACAGCTGCAATTATTTTAAATGAACAAAACCTTCTGGTTTTGTCCCATAGAAAGAATTTCTATTATTTTCTGTATGCTAAACCATCTCATTTGAATTATGTTGGGGATTAGCCTGGGAAATGTTACGCAAATGGCTGAATTTTTTAAATTTTATTTTAACAGATCAAAACCCCTTTTCAGTTTATGAAAGCCTTTTTCCCATAATTGATATTATTCCCTCTCTTTCTTTTAAGTCCTTAGAGGGTTATGAATGTCACTATTAGAATAAAGGGAAGATTGCTTTAAATAATTTTATGTGAAGGGCTCCGTTCCAAAGGAACCAAACTCAGATGGGGATCTTTGAGAACACTGGTAAAGGGACATGATAAAAATAAGGTGGGGGTGAAGAAGACCAAAGTGGGGGAGGAGAAGGAAGAAAAATCTGTAAATCATACTCAGCAGAGATTTCCAGTATAGCTGACATTCTGCACTTTTGGTCATTACAGACCATCTGGAATGTTGTGATGCTGTAGCATTAACATTGGTTCAAGATTGTTTTCACTTAAGACAGATAATTTTTTTTTTCCTGACTTCTGTGAAGCTCTCCAGTAATTAGAGTAACATGATGTTACCCTAGATTTAGGGAAATGAAGGCGTAGAGACTACATCCCTAGGACTGTAATGTTTCATGCCACAGTTGTTTTCCGACTAAGGAGAGGAAGATTAAACTTTGAAAGACAATTCCTAGTGTATAAAGTCATATTACTTTGGTTTCTGTGGGAGAGGATGTTATCCCATGTCACAGAGATGCTAGCAAACCCCTCACCTACAGCTAGAACAGGAAAGAGCAATGACTCGTTTAAAAGTGGCTCTTCTTAACCCGATTTTAAGTGTGTCTTGATGGCCACCCTTCAGTACTTCTCACAGACCACATTTGAAGAATGTTTCCTCTCATACCCACTACCTGTGCCTGGCAAACAACGTCTGGAAAGACTTAACTGTACCACTGCTGCATGACCAAGCAGGGTCTGAGAGTGATGAAGCACATCGCGTGGAACAGAAATATGTGTTGTATGACCACTCTAATTGCAGAGGGGACACAAGACATATTCACCCTCTTCCCCCCAGTAAATCTGCACACTTATTCTGAAATGCTGTTATTTCATTATAAGAAGTAGAAATGGGCATTTACATGCACCTTATCTCTCTGGGGTGTTGCTAGTGTGAAGAGACTTATTTGGTAAGTGGAAATGGGTATTACAGTGCCTTATTCATCAGATACCTAAAACAAAACATAAGAATAAATATGCTTTCCTCTTTTCTGTGATGTAAATGTTTAGTCATGCTTTTGAGATGAAATTCAATATGGTTTGAAATCACACCTCCCATTAAAGAACTACAGTGAATAAGCTTTTAGGACATCATTTGCCATTAATTTGAGCAGACATATGGGAAATGTCCTAAATTTGTACCAGTCAACCTACAGGTTTTTGTTGGCAGGCAGTGAACAAGATTAAGTTTTCCTCCAACTTTTTAATGCATTGGCTGTAGCTACCTTAGAGTAACAAGGAGAGAGGTAGGGATGTGAAGGAAATCTAATCTGCCTAATGCAGCTTCCTAACAATTTATATCCTCCATCATAGATTATGACAAGAGTACTCCAAAGGGTAAATCTTTGGGGATGTTTACAAAGTTTCTGCTTTTCATGGAGAACCTCTGCCAGGTTGTTATGTCTAGCTCATCCAACTCAGTGCAAGTCTGAAAGACAATAGTAGCTTATAAAGAGCAAGATAAGAGTCTGTTGGTCTTTTTTTAGGCTTTGTCTGCTGGTGTGTCTTGCACACACACCAGTGTTAAAGAGCCCGGTGGAGAAGAGCCCAGTTTGTCTGATGGGGACATTGCTGTCCTGATCTTTTCCACTGTCCTGGAGGCCTCACAATGGTCAAGGTGCAGCCAGTGTCAGGCGATCTCATGAAGTCAGACAGCCCCCATGCAGTGCAGACCTTTGGGGTGGGAGTGGATCAGGCACAGCAGTTATTAGACTTTGAAGAAATGCTCCTTGTTTCCCTAGCAGAAGACATCCAACAGGACTGTCTGGAGGCCAAGCCTCTGTTTGGCGTCCAGTTAGCAACTGAGAGAGTGTTAGAAGTGCAACTCAGTTACCATCCTTTTTAAGTTCCTGCCTGATTCCTTAGTTGTCCTGAAGCTGCAACTTTTGATGATAGGAAAGATAGATCAGAAGTCAGGACACTGGTTAAGAAGTGCAACAGCTGGTTTCCCATATCAGCTTCGTTACAAATTTCTTCTGCAACCACAAAGGTCATTATCAAGGTATAGTAAGTCAAGACAGCAAAGTTAGCCCAAGAAATTGACCCCTAAATTAATGTAGCGCCAATAGGAGTATTTCCACAGCAAAGCTTTTGCCTACATGTGTTATTTCTACACTAATACATAAGTACTAGGCCATATTTGGTTTTCTCTTGGGCTGACGTGCTTTTTTCTAAATATCTGTAGAGCAAATTGTGACTAAATAATGCCCCAGATTATTTAGCCACTTTAGGTGTTGATACCATTAAAACTGCAGAATGGCATTGGGTTTAGAAACTGGAGAACTGTCAGCTTAAAATCCAGAAAAGCAATGAGGTTTACTCTACAGTAATAATCAAGGCTAACTCTAAAAGTTAGAGTCTTACAGAGTTAAGATTAAATATATGAAAAAATTTAAAATAGATAATTGTGATGGTGGAACATAAGCATATTAGATAAAAGTTTGGAATCCCATTCTAAAGTAACATGCTACAGTCCATAAATATTTAGAAAGTTGATGAAGTTATGGAACCATGATGTGGCATGCAGCACCATTTAGAGGTCTCATGAGCATTTCTGTGAGACCCAGATTTGCATTCTGTGGATATCTCATACTGATCCTGAGCCATCTGGTTTTACCCAGATACTTGCTTCCCAATGAACAGATTGTGTGACTAGTGTAGGTTTAAACTGTTCATGACACTTGAGCAATTGTTGACAAATGATGTGGAATTATAATCCAGAGGATAGGCATTCTTGTCAAGATCTTTAAGCCCACAAATGAAAACCTGTAATTCTAATTTCCTGTTTAAGAGCACGAAAACAAGATCTGTGTTTTCTATAAAGCTGGGCCTGCACCTGATATCTTCCGTCAAAAGACGTCTTGTACTCCAAATCTTAGAAAACCAAAGCGAATTACCGAAGTGCTCAAATGAGGTTTAGGAATGGAGAAGTAGGCACCACTTTGGGAAATTTAATCTCCAGACAGAAGGAGCTTGGCATAAAACAACCTTGACAATGAAACACTACAGTCTTCCCCACAAGAAGTGAAAGATGGCATGCAAGCTGGCCAATGTGAGATCAAAGCAGCGATAGCAAGGCTGGAGAGAAGTCAGCTGCAGATGAAAAGCAGAGATAAAAAACTTCTTGTGTTTTTCTCTGAAGCCCTGTAAGCTTGCCTACACGTGGGTGAGTATTGCTGATTTTCTTATGAGTCACTGAAGCAGTTGAAGCAAATGATTAAATTAAGAGTAATTATGTGTTGCAACAAAATGCTAAAGGAAGCAGGGTGTCCTCAGTCTCCTGATGTCTCCAGACAAAGCCTCTTTTGGAAGATTGGCACTGACAAGACGTAAGTTACCAACTCCAGTGCTGGGGGAGAGCTGAGGGGTAATGGCTTGTGTTTACAGAGGAGATCCTTCTGACCTTAGGACCTGATGAGTTCTTCAGTGAAGAGGTGACTAGGATACACAGTGATGGTCCAATGTTAAGGTCCAGACCTTTGATTCCTCTGCTGGATAGTGGGAATAGGGAACAGAAGCTAGGTCAGTAAGAACAACAGCAAGAAGAACCATTTGGATGTGCATCTCTGACGACTGGCTGGGGGACAGAGGGGCTGCCAAATACACATTTTATTGCCCATTTGGCTGTAAGGGGAGTGCTTTGTCTCATTAGCAGTGTCCAAACAGCTCTTTCACAAATTTTCTGGTCATAGAGTAAGCTTCATAGACTGCTACAACCGCAAACTGGATGTTTTCCAAAGCAGTAATTGGGTTAAAATCCTCCAGGAGTCACACAGGTTGTGGAAACCCTCTAAGGCCCACCTTTACCCCTGGGTAGTGATGACTCAGATGAGTGCTGTTGCATTGGAGCATTGTTTTCATGCTCGTCTGCTTTGCTGGATCAGAGCATGAGTGACTTCCCCTGAAAATGTGTCAGAAGACAGTGCACAAAATTCAGAGTATCTCACACTTGGCACTTCTCACATCCCACTGTCAAAATTGTTTCCCATTTTATTGAATCACTTTATTTTATTTACTTCAAAGTAGTTTTGCAGCACTTAGTCTAGTCTGCACTTCAGTATACGCCTTTCTCTGGTAAGAAGGAATGCAGTTGTAAGTAGCATCAGTCACAATAACTGCAGTTTTATCCTTGATAATTTACAGTGGCTTCATGACTGCACCTTAACATGCAAGAAGGACTGGATAAATCTACAAGGGTTCTGGGTGGGAGGTTGGGGTTTTTATGTGCAGCTTTCAACAAATTAGAAATACAATTCACTTGGGGTCTTTTTCTTCTCTTTTCATTGAATGGTGAGATTAATTTCAGCGACTGGAAAAACTTAGATTCAATATCACCATGTAGATTTTCAGTTGGACTAAATGATGCCATTGCCTTGTATATTATTATAAAAAGACCACATCAAACTATGCAAGTGTCCTGTAATGTCATGATTATAGTGTTAGACACATACCAGTTGAAAAAGATGACTAATTGAATATTAGACTATTCCTTCAATTATATGTTTGGCTGTCCACATAGATATAGGCAGTCTGTTAAAATACTATGTCAATTTGTACTGTGGCAAGCTTGGGAAGTTTCCTGAGAAGGAAAGGGGAGGCTGGAAGTGCAGCCTTTAGCTTTTGTTGCAGTATCACCTAATCCTGCCATTGCATCCGAGCCTGCTCACAGGGAAAGCAATGGGAAAGAAAACCCCACAGGAACACCCAGGCGGTGCAGGAAGGTGCTGCTGGTCATCAGGATGAGGGCTGCTTTTCCAGCCCAAACCCGTGCCTCGCTGTGGCATGAAGCAGCATTATGTGACAAGAGGAGGCCTGTTTTGGGTGATGGCAGAAACCAAGGTGCTGGTCACGGCATGGCTTCTGTAAATGTCTTTTTGCAAGAAATTGAAGCACTTTTTGAAAGAACCTGACTTCTATTGCCAGATTACAGCCTGTGTATTTATATTCTGGTTGCCTAAAGTTTTCCTCCAGTTTCAATTGAATGCACAAATAAATAATAAATAATGTGTTTTCAAAATGCTAACTGGGCAGAATGGCAGAAAGCAAAGGGGTGTGGACATAGGGGTTGAAAAAGCATACTTTATTTTATTTTTTGATACTTTTGCCTGAAATAGCCTCATGTTTTCAGGTCCACTTGTGGCCAACAAAAACACAAACCAAACCAAAGCCCACAGGAAACCGTAACAGCCCTAAGAAAGGCCAGCAAATGAAGGGTGTAGAAACATCACTGTGAATTATATCATTGACCACTGGCAGTGGGAAACTCTGAGGAGTTGTAGCTGCTCATGAAGAGGAGCTGAGGAAATGAAATGTTAAAATATTCTGGATCTTTATTTATTTGTCTTCTGTTTTCTAAGAATCCTGGGAAAAACAGTTTCGTTATGATTGCCACCCGTTGCTTTCTGACTTTTAAGGTTCCACGGATGCAATTTATGCCTCTGAGTTGCTATAGAAACAGGAGATGAAGTCCACTCCTGGCCTTGCTAAAGTTGCTGGAGTTTTGCCATTCAGCAGGGGACAAATTTCACCATAGATTTTCAGTGGCACAATCTTAACTTCTTACAAAGACAGAAGTCAAAATGCTGCCACTTCAAAGAGCAGCACACTGCAAAGGAAACAAACCCGCGTTTAACTATTTGTGACTTAGAATCTTTTCTATTACTTTATCAGCATTGCATGTTTTAGCATGGTGTGAATTCAGTGCATGGAATAAACATTGCATGTTTAGTGGAAGCAGCTTTCTCTCAGATGTCGATGTAGATCTAGTGCAATAGAGCAAAAGTGAGTAAGCATAGAAGCAAATTGAGAGTGCTTCAGGTGGATATTGAGCTGGACTTATTAGATCACAATCATCTTCTGATGATACAAAAGGGCTTTGTGTTCAAGTATTTTTTTTACAACTGGCCATGATCTTTTGTTAATGTATCTGAACACCCTGGCTTGTGGACTGGGGTTGTATTGCTCTCCTCTGCTGCCTTTCAGAGACTTGGTTTCAGTCGTGTGGTAGACACCATCTTAACACAAAGCTTGTATCAGAGATCACCTTTCTTGCTGTTTCTGAGCACAGATTGTGCTTCTGTAGTATCTGTTGCGATGATGTTAATTGAAACATGATACCAGGAAAGCAGAAAAGATACTGTCAGATATCATCAGCCCATGGTTTCCACTGCTCAAAAGTAAAGGAGCAAATGCCATATGAGGAGGCAATTCTCAGGAGACCACAGTCTGGGAAATGTGGAGTGTAGCTGCACTACCCTGATGCTCTTGTGGTGGGAGAGGGGGAGTGGCTGGCTCCTGAGCTGTTTCCATGCTTCGATGTGTAGGCAACCTCCCGTTTGTGGTTCACGGTGCAGCCTCTCTGGTGCTTTGCTGCTGCTGTTTGGATTTGGTACTGTAGCATACAAGAAACCCCAGCTTGCTCACAGTTGCAGATATTTCTACAAAAGATTACAAAAACTGTATCAGAGGCAAAGTGAACCAAGGTCGCAAGTCAGCAGTAAGCTCAGGACAAATCCGTAGTTGTCGTTGCATCCCAGTCTAATGCCCTGTCCACCAAACTCGGTGGGTTGGCATATAGTGCTCCTTTCCCAGGTTCAGGATCTGGCCTACGCTGGAAGGAGTTGGCTAAAGTTCAGTCTAAACAAACTGAAGGTGACGTAGGTAGGTGTTGGTGTGGTTCATCTCATGGAAATGATGAAGGGACTGCTTTAAATACCACAGTTTTCTCACTATGGCCATTCCCCAAAGACTCAAAAAAATACTTTACAATGTTAAACTATCTGTATTAAAACAGTCTCCCAATGCAACTGGAGACCACCCAGAACTGATCCTAGATACAGCAGCATCCTCTCCAAGGAGACAGGCTGAAATTATTTGGAGTTCACTGCCCATAAGGCATATTCTGGGCTGGATAAACGCATGCAGGCAGTGCTCAGGGGACTTGTCTCAGAGCACTCTGTTTCTGGTGTGCTTTGTTTGCATTTGTGTAATGGAACCATTTAAAAAATAAATAGCAGTTTAAAAATAAATGAGTGATCTTCATATTTAATGTTTATCTAGGATAACTCACATCCATACCCATGCTAAAAACCCTTTACTGGCTTTATGAATGTGTTTATTCAAGTATCTGTATTTCATAAGAGGTTTATAATATTTGCATGTTAAGTAGCACACAAATTCTTTTCTTGAGAAAGTTGCTTCCCTATATAATTCTATACTGAAAAGAGAATATTGTGCTTTATAACAAAGTTTTCAACTGGAATTGTCAGAGTCTCAGCAGCACAAGTAGCTTCAGTGTGGTTTTGCTTTGCCCTAGGGTCTTTCATTGTAGACTCCAGACTTGGTGTAAGAGCAAGAACATGGTCATTTGAAATAATTTATTATTTTGTTCAGCTGAATAAAAAAGTGTATGCTGGCATCACCAGAGGACTTTAGAGAGAGTTTTGTGTGTGGTTTTTGAATGAAAGACAAATTACTTATCAGGCATTTATTCAGTATGTGCAGTCTTCATGTATGGTTAGAGGCAATCTGGGTTATTAAAGAGGTGAGTTAATAACAAATTGAGAAGATCAGAAAATCTGATACACACACCTTTATCACTCTCTCATTTTGGATGTCTCTGTGTGGATTGTCCCTTGATTTGATGTTAGGCATTTGATAAATTGACCATATTGTCCCAAATGTTCACTCACTCGGTAGAACTTGCTCCCTCCAAGTCTCCTCCTAGTCTGTGAGTGCTGAAATAGTCCTGATACTCATTTCAGCTGTGTAGGAAAGTTAGCTGGTGTCCATGGTGCTAATACGAGATACAACAACACAAGTGATGTAATTTAATTATCTAAAGCCTTTTTAAAAAAGCTTGAATCTTTCTTAACCAGCCCTAGTGTAAGTTACACTGGAGTGAGCTTAGTGTGGGGATTTGAAAGGCAGTTGTGGGGATCAGACACCGAGAGTTGATACCCATATGAGAGGAACAGAAGAATTACAATGCTCCGCGGAGCTTTGATTAACTGTCTCCAGAGTAAATACAACCTCTGGAAACAAAAGCTTTCTCTCACACCAGGCCCCAGAATTGGCAACTTTAGCACATTCTCTTTGTTCACCTCCAGGATGGCTGGCAGGTTCAGCCAAAGGAGAGAGACTGTAAATTACAACAAAAAGGGAATTAGAAGATGTTATTTTAATCAGACTACTGAATGACTTCATTGCTGAGCTAGTGCACGGTGTGCACAGTAATCAGACTTCTGTAGACCCAGAGCAGTAGCTTTCACTATGGGGTTGTGCCGGAGGAGACTTAGAAAGAAATCTTTCAGCACGCCCTTACGGTTGAACGATCAGGCAAGTCCTATATCCCTTCCCTTGAACTTCTATTGTATCTACTTCAGATCACTCTTTGCATAAGCAATAAGGCTGAATTCTTTCAGCCGGGACATCAGGCACCAATTTTGCAAAACATGATCTACTCCTGTAGACCTGAGTGCCCACAGAGAGTCCAGCGTCATTCCAAAAGAGGGTCAGGGGATCCCTCCTAGGAGCTGCTATTGAATGATTAACTTTCACCCAAGTCCCCTGCATTATTTTAAACTCTGCCCTCATTCTTATAGAGAAATGCAAAATACTAGAACATGCCTTGTGCTATGCTATGTTTTATGTTGTCAGAGTTAAAATCTCACTGTTAATTACTAGTTTTAGTTTCCTGCTCTGCCATAGTTCTCCCGCGCAGGCAAGCTGAATTTCCTTGCAGTATTTCAAGTGAGACATTTACTGCCAATGTTACCCAAAGAAAGGATTTTTAAATGCTCCCTTATTTTGAATTATTTTCCCTGTTGATTGTATGCTTCTTCACAGTCACTTTCCCTAGGCTCTAAACATCTCTCAGAAAAAGCAACCTGTTTTCCCACAGCAAGGTTCAAGAGTTGTCCCCAAGAGTCTGTTCCTGAGAGTTGGTATGCGTGAAGCAAAACCAAATTGCAGGATTGGATTTTTCAAGGGAACATACCTGCCATTATTTAAAAGAAAAGAATGTTTTCCATTGAACATTGCCATCACGTAGGTGGCTGAACAAGAGGCAGCAGGACTAACAGACTGTAACGTAGTTGGAAACTTAATGAATAAAATTGCTGGTTGTGAATCGATTTAGCAGGATAATTTACACAAGAACGTTAGTCTTCTGGATGTTTCTGAGTAGCTTAGTGGAGTGGATGCCATGAGCATTTGAACCTTTTATATGGGGAGGAGAAACTGTTGGTGAAAGTCAGGAATATTCTTTCGTGCAAGGCTGTGTGTTTGGAGAGACTGTGTGTGCAGCCCTGGTTTCCAGGTGAAGACGCACACCACCATCACCAGAGGAGGCCCATATTGCCTCACTCCATTTTATAAAAGCTCTGGCTTAGGTCTGCTCAGGGTGATCTCCACATTCGTATCTTCTGTTGTCAACTCCCTTTTCTTAATCCCACCGATACACATACATGCCTGCTAAATTCACCATGCCCAGTAGCTCGTTGTATCAGCAGCCAAGGAGAGCTTTGCTCTGCAAAAATTCAGCTTCTGAGTGAACCTTGTCATGCAGCACCCTGCTTTGCAAATTTATCTGTGCTTATTCCATTAGGAATCAGAGAGCACTGGAACAGGCTGCCCAGAAAGGTTGTGGAGTCTCCTTCTCTGGAGACATTCAAAGCCCGCCTGGATGCGTTCCTGTGTGATCTGATCTGGGTGTTCCTGCTCCGGCAGGGGGATTGGACTAGATGATCTTTCGAGGTCCCTTCCAATCTCTAACATTCTGTGATTCTGTGATTCTGTGAAAGTGGCTAAATTGCAGGTTTTATTTATTTTTTTTAAGTTGCTAGTTGGCCTTTAATTTTTAAGGAGGACTATGGTTGTTCTGGACTCTGTTACCTCCAAGTGTTGTGACTCACTGTTTACAACATGGCAGGTTTTTCCCTTTTTTTTTTTTTTAATCCTTCCCATGAAATTCCCAGGACAGCAGCCTGTGTTCTGCAAAGTCCCAAGTGCCAGCCGAGGGGCAGAAAAAGGAGCATCAGGCAAGGAGCCCATAAAGCAGCAGGGAGTGGGTGACTTCTGAGAAGAGGAAGGGGCAGGTGCATGCTGAGGGACTTCAAGATGTACTGAGACTGTTGGCAGCCAGGTAGGTCCTGCCTCGCTGTAAGCAGAATTGTGAATGGTGAGAAGCCTCTCTCCTCATACAGTGCTGCCCCATGGTGGTGTCCACAGAGCTCTTAGTGACTTGTCTGGGGAACAGCCGTGAGTGCAACACACAACTCTCTGCTGCACTTCCCTGCAGAGAGCCTTTCCAGTCATACCTGACAGCATATCAAGCCACTTCATGTCCTCAGGTATGTGGGGTCCCCTTTGTCATGGAGGGACAATGTGGGGCCACACACTCGCAGGTGTGTGGTACACCTGGGCAGCAAATCAGATCTTGTCAGCAGCACCAGGTTGCTTCTCCAAACACAGCATGAATGTTTCCCCTGTGTGGTCTTTTGGGAGTGTCTAGAGAAAGTCTTGAAAAGTCCTAATAGTTTTGTTGGATTGTGCTTAGCCCACTGACTGATGAAGGCTGGGACTTATTGTCCTCCATGTTGGTTTGTCCTTCAGCATCTTGAAGCCAGGCCACCCCTTAGGCAGGGCAGGGGTCTGAGGCGTTAGGAACTCTTGTTTTACCAGTTCATTACTTACCTGGGCAGTCATCTCTTGCAGCATATGGTTTGCTATTGCTGGCATCATATTAGAATAAAAAAATATTAAAAGAAAAGAAAATGCCCACATAAAAAGAAAAGCCAAACCCAAACCAGAACTCAAGGTTGCTCCTTAGATTTGGAACTTTATGTTGCTTGCATGAGAGAAATGAGGGACTTGGGTTTATTCCCTCCCCCTTAGCCCTTCTTCCATTTTCTAATTTCTTCTGGTTACGTTCCTTTTCTTTCCCAGTTGCAGTTCTTTCATCTTAAGCCTGCACAACGTCATGAGCCAGGGGTGCATTTTGTTCATCACACCGTAAGAACCTCGCTAGCTGAACGTCTTGATGCAGTTTTGTATGGATGATTGCAGAGTTTGCAGATCCCTTTCCCCCCTCCCTCATAGCTGTTTGTGAGGTTTTGAGCCCTTTTCTTGTGCAAGCCTTGCTGCCATGGTTTTCTTTTCAGTAGTTTGGATGCTGAGGCTAGCATTAGCGCTAGTGCCGTATTGCTTGTTTTCAACAGAAATGCTGGACTATTTAACTTTTTTCCTGACTCGGATCTTATCTCAGAGTTTTGTTCTCTATCTGTTTGAAGTCTGCCTCCAGCCATCTTGGAGGAGCTTTGGGGTCCCGTGGGTACTGGACTGCTACTCGTACATGAGCTTCACTGATGACTTCCTATGTGACCTTGGAGAAGTCATTTTGGATGCAGTTTTCAAAAGCACTGTTGAAAGTAAGTGAGACTTCTTCTCCTAAACTACTTCAACCTTTCAGAGTGTTGTTCTGTGTCTTTGTCTTCTGTTTGTCTTCCCACCTCTCCTCCTAATTGCTTGTTCAGGCTGCCAGCTCTTTGGAGCAGGGCTGCTTCTTGCTGCTGTTTCTGTGAACATGCCTTTGGCCTAATGCGGTGGGATCCTGGTCTGAGGGCAGACGAATGCAGGACAAGACTGGAGCTCACTGTGAATTAATCTGAAATCTAGACTGGAATGACTTGACCAGGAGATGTTGATATGAACTGTTCTGTTAATCAATTACATATGGTGGCCTGAATAAATAGGAGTATGCAGGGCTAGGTGGAGCCCTGTTTAACATTCAGGAGTTTGCATCTGCAGGCCTGGATCACAAACAGGGAGCGTGGAGGAACCAAGGTCCTTTAGTGAGCCCATGAGTCGTGGATGTGTTTCACCCACGTGGGCAGGGCAGTGGCTGCTCGTTGTGGCTTGCAGATGCTGAACATCCAATTGCATCTTATGCCCTGATCCAGACAGACAGCAATCCAAGAGCGAAAGCGATGCACTTCCACTGCAAGTGGAAGAAGGAGAGAGTAAAGACCTGTTAGCCACCCTTAGTAAATCTGTACCCAGCTGTGATATAAAGAAAGGTGCAGAAGGTACAGGTGGGTCTGTGGGCTAGTGCATTTTTTTTTTAGTCTCATTTTGGTTAAGGAAATAGAAAACACTGCTATGTAAAATATGACAATTTTTTGTAAAGACAAATATTGCTGGGGAGTTTATTCCTCCAGAATTTTCAAGTACATGTTAAGATATTTGAACCAATGTTTTAAAAATAGGAATTTAAAGCAGAAAACCCGATACATGAGCTTACCTAAATGAATGATGAATATGCATCTGTTCCATCAGAGGTTGATCTGAGGTGCACAGGAGATGCTACTGGGTAGTGGGAGTTGTTGCTCTTTGTGCTGTTTCTTTGCAAGTGGGAATTTGGGGTCTTAACTTTCTGTCTCTGCTTTGTAAATCTAGTATAGCATTGCTTACTTTACAATCTATGCAAAAGTGTAAGTATTCTATGCCACAAGCCTCAAATTTTCATCACTTGACAATTACACCACCTATGTGTAATTAACAGCTTGACAACAGATGATAACCAGAAAGTTACATTAGAATGGAAAACCTAGGCAACCTGATTTTCTGTTTTCCTTTTAAATAGACAAGAATAGACACCACAAATGCATACCAGTCCCTTCTGTGGACATATCCTCTCAAACATTTCTTAGAGGCTTTACTCTTTCAACCAAGGACATAACTGTCTGAATGCATATCAAACATGTTGTTGTTCATGCTAATGTTTTCAAATTAGAAGCTATCTGTGGTATATTTTACAGAAACTGTTTCAGTCCTAGCCAAAACCTGAAAGCCACAGTTACTGAAGGTCTGGCAAGACAGAAATCTAACATTGGTTTAAAGGAGCAATGTGTTGCCAGCGCTTGTCTTGCCTTTGGGAGCAGTTCTGACAGACAGAAGGTTTTAAGCTTATTAACACTGCAAGTCAGGCAGATGGTTTAGTGCCTGTGTTGTCCATGTTGAATGAACATAAAACTGTCCTAGAAAGTCTGGGCTGAGGCAGAAGGTCTGCTCAGAACAGGAGACAACGGCGACATCTCCGTGTCGTGGCTCCTGGCTACACTCGCGTTCCCAAGAGGTGCCCAGAGAGAGCTTCAGAGTGAACTTGGTCCCTGCTTGCAGAGTTAACTGGAAATATTTGTCCAGTGAGCTTGCCTATGCTATATGTCAAATAGCATATATGTCAAATGTCAAACATATTTTTATCTTTAATCTGTCATATCAGAACATGTGGCTTACAGTGTTGGTACTGTCTAGAGGAGTGGGGAGGACGGCGGGTACAGCCCCCAATAAGGCGAGTCCCATGGTCCCCACCCACTGGCAAGCCTGATGAGGGACGAGGGAGGAGAGGTTTTGGCCAGAGATTTTGGAGGGAGATAGTTGATGGATGGCTGCCTGCTGATAGTAGGCCCTGGTTGGATCATTGGCATTCAGTACAATGCCCTCCTTTGGGTAAAAGTGATAGAAGTAGGATATCTCTGTGCAGGATCGTTGGCTGATTACCCCAGTGTAATTGCCAAGCAATCCTAATTGCATTTGTTCTTTAGTCCAAAATGTTCTTAACTAAGTAATCTGAATTTTTTAAAGTAAAAGTATTTGTTTCGTTGCTGCTCTAAAAAACAGGTAGATCTCTTCTTCCTTGCTCTTTTTAAACTAGTTGAGCAATACTTTGACTTTGTTTTAAAGCCCTTTTGGCAAGTTTTTGTCTTAAGCACCAGTGACAAGAATATGAAAGGAATTAGAATATTATTATGGGATTAAGACAGAATCTTGCTCATACACAGAAGACATGTTGATTCCTTGTCCTCTGAAGACAGCAGTATAGGTTCTGCAATTAAATCTGGTGTAGCCAAACACAGAAGGAGATCGTGTGTAGTCACGTATGTGGTAGGTAGGAAAGTAATGCATGGAAGAAGCTTTGATTAAAAAAACCAACATTTCCCCCCCCCCCACCAAACACTCTTTAAAGGAATAGCCAACAATATCTTTCAATTTTTAGTAAACTGAAGAAAATGTGTTCTTCACCTACCTTTACAAAGAAACAGTTATTTTGGTCTATGGTAAATGGCAAAAGTGGGTACACTTCTGACTTACTGATTTTAAAATATGTTGTTTCTATCTCTCTTTCTCATCAGCAGAGAGACGCTTTTCCTCATGGGTGGACATTTTTCTAATTCCATAGTAATTTCCCATATAGAGTAAAATTAGATGGGATACAAAAATAATTTATTTGATACTTCTTAGAGAGTTGTCCTCCACATCTAATTTTCAGCAAATAGAAATGCCCCCCTCCATGTCCTCTTACTTCTAACCACAGACATGTCCACAGTTTTCATAACAATGCCATGTATATGAGAAGGAAACCTTTTTGTGGAAAGTGACATACAGCTCTCTGGATTCCTGTTTGTTACAAAATCTGACCAAAAAATAGTTATTTTAAAACCCTGCTGAGTGGACTTTCAGCTATTTGAAACTCCCAGCTAACTGACGGTCGGCCTTAAACCAAGAACTCTAAGCTTAGTGTTTGCAAACCATAAAGTTAATGTCAATGGGTATCTTACATCAGTGAGGACTTCAGGATGTGGCCATGTGCATTACTCTGTTGTGTATTCCAGTTCCTGTTTTCTTCTCCTTTTGAAAGCCCCATTTGTAGTTGCTTCTTAATCTCCTAAGTTGTTGACTTCAAAGTGCCTATCAGCCCTCTTAAGCATGAGTCACACCAGCCCTCAGTCATCAGTATTGTCCAGAAATGTAATGTTTCCTTTCTCATCTCTTCTTACCCCCTTAAACCAAGGGCAGCTATGATTCATACTGTAAAAGGGCTTGATTTGCATTTGGTATGAGTCAACAACTAATTCAAGACCAAGAAACAGCATCAAACAGGACTTACAAAAAGGGAAGGAAGCTTTCTTGTTTATTGTGGCTGAATCAAAAGTAGAGGCATAGACATTATACTTGAAAAATCAAAAGGTAGGTTATACTGTCCTGAAAACCCCTTCACACAGATACTACAAACATTTGAAGAAATTAATATATGTTAAAATATACTATGTTCCAAACAAATAGAAATGTTGTTTCTTTCTTAAACATCCCTGTCAAGGAAATATTTCTGCTTTTATTTCTTTACAGAAATCTTTGTGCTGGA
This sequence comes from Pterocles gutturalis, assembly GCF_000699245.1. Classification (NCBI taxonomy): domain Eukaryota; kingdom Metazoa; phylum Chordata; class Aves; order Pterocliformes; family Pteroclidae; genus Pterocles; species Pterocles gutturalis. Next base: position 52,639 of record NW_010133295.1, on the reverse strand, counting down.
CTCTGCAGGTGAGCAAAACAAGATGAAGAAATCTCCCAAAAGAAATCCTTTTAGGAATGCACTTGAAGTGTACAAAACTCATCTTTATTTTAGACATAAGTAATTATGTGCTTACCTGCTATTGATGTCTGTAGGCTTTAATCACCTCTTTAAAGATAAGTACATTTATAAATTATTTTCCTCCATTGAGGTCTAAATGCACAAAATGAAGCAGAGATCTAGGGAGAGGTCAAGACAGGCCAAATAGCTATAATAAAACCATAGGTCTCTGCTTGCCAATCTAGAAATTTACTTCAGGGATCTTGAACTACTACCATTGATCAATTCTGGATGAGTAATACAGCTGAGCAGGAGGAGAGCTAGTGGGATGACTGCACCCTGTAGTCCCAGGGCAATTGTCCTTAGATCAAATTAATATATGCACTGTGAACCTTGTCTGTCTTTTACCCTTTATTTTTCAAAACTTACTTTGCCCAGAAAATGACCTGTTTCTTTAAAACATCTTGAAGGAAGAGGCTGGAGAATATGGAAAGGGAAATTCTTAATAATATAATAGAGGAATTAGTATGTCTGTTTTCCCTCTGCTTGTCTTTTAATATTCAGCTTCTGTTGCTCCCCTTTTCCCACCTGCCATCATCATGGTTGTCTCCCCAAACTCTAAGTTCCTTGAGGTTAGTCTTGTGTCTTTAGGTGGTGGCTAACAAATCCCTTGACATTTTCAATGTAAGCTAATGAGTGCTCAAAGGAAGAGTTTGGAGAAAGGAAGATGGATCCTTTATGAATGTCAGGCTGCTTACATTAATAGCTATAAACTAAGCAGAGAAAATAAGGTGTCAGACCTCACTGAGGACCCATTAACCTTTCATTTCTCCATGAAGGAGGAGAAAAAAATTAAGTGATGGTGCAGCAAATTCTTCATAGTAGCTTGTAGCTCTCCACAGTGTTTTGTTCAGTCCTTTAAACCAATGTTGGCTGATGCCTTCTTTCTTCTCTGGTCTGCTCAGGTTTGGATCTTGGAGCCTCAGGATGTTTGTCTTTCTCTTTCTTTTGTGCAAATTTAAGGTGGGTGCTATTTGTGTGGACTTTCTTAGTGATCTCCTCAGAGAAATGAATAAACTTGTTTTACAGGAAACAAGGGATTTTTATAACTGCATTTGCTGTCAAATACTTTGTCTGTGCTATTTTGTGAGTAAAAAGACTTTAAGTCATGTAACACACTGTCACTGTATGTCTTCTGCTTCAATTTGTTTCAATATATTTACAAAAATTTGCAAAAATCTCCTAATAGCATTGTTGGTTCTCTAAGGCAGGTAACTTCAATGCAAGCAGAAATTTCATATGTGAGATCATGTATTTCATGGTTGCATGCTCTAAATGGTGATATTTCTGAAAATTTGTGATAATAATCCACAACTAAAACATGAATAGTTATTCATCTATGTATGTAAACCTATATACACCAAATGTGGCCTATAGGTCTAACCTTGTTTAAAATTCCAATCCGAGTTTCTTTTGTTTCCCCTACAGCTTCTGAATATTCCTATTTTTGAAATTTGTGGTTTTGGGGGATTTTTCCCTCTATATCTGCACTAATTCTCAGGCAAATGCCACATGCTTCTAACCAGTCTTCTCCACTCCTGGTATCCACGCACCTTTCATGTACTCACTTTTGTATTTCGTATGTTAAAATTTTACACACTTCCAATCTAGATCCTTTGAGTAAAGTACTATCTGCAACATAAATTTGTCCTCCAAAGCTGTTAAAAGGAGTAGGTTTACGTTTGGAAGGCCAGCCAGCCTTAATGGCTGGTATTACCTTTTGCATTACCCATTCCTGTCTGAGACCAAGAAAATTTTGTCTAACCTCTTTACATGAACAACATCAGACTCTGGTGTTTGTGCTACCTCTCTTTTATTGAAAGCTCAGACAGAGTGTCTGCTGACACGAGGTCTTTTCCAGGTTTATATTCTAGCTATAAATCACCCAACTGCAATTGAAAGAATAACCTTTTCAAGCAAAGCTGTGTTTGTGAAACCCTTTTCTCTGCCATTGTCATGAGCGGTTTGCAGTCTGCTTCTGCACAAGAGGAACTTTTTTTTTTTTTTTGTGCATGCATAAGCACTGGAGGCTTTTCATTTTTCTGTCCATATTCACTGACATTCAGCTTCAGTTAGGTCTCCTGCAGCATAACTACAGTCTCTGATGATTCCCATTGTTGCAAAAACGTTGTTGCGAGGCCTCACATGGTGGGCTCAGCCGACGATTTTGCATAGCATTTACCATCAGAGAATCAAAGGACAGGCATCTTCTTTATATACTGTTCTTAGGCTAATTGTTATGATTAGCATCTTTCATACACTATCCATTTTTTGCAGATTAAAAGTTTTTAGATAAACAGTTATGGCAGCCAGATCGGATATAATTTTTTCAGCCAAATTTATCATTCCTGTGTACTTTCCCTCTCTGTAAGTAGGGAAATATTGATAACCATCTATGACCCCCCAAGGTCTAGCAGGGCCCCTAGATCCTTCCTGGTTTTCCTATATAAGTTAATTATTCACCCCTACATTTACACTGCCGCCTGTCAAGTTTCAAGCTTACACCACTGTCTCTTTGTGCGTGATACCATTCCCTTCTTTATACTCACAGCAAAATGCCATCCATAAAGTTCAGTGTCTTCCCATGCTGGGATATCCTTCTGTGAAATGGTACAGGTGCACAGCATAGCCTACAAGTTACAGTAAAGCTCTGTGTTCAGAGGGTGTGAGTTAAAATTTCAAAGACATGAACTCTCTTTCTAAAGAAGTTTTCCACAACCCAGTTGAAGTACTTAGTGTAAGATGAGAGGGAGAGGGGCAAAAGACATTTATTAAGAAACATCTTTCGTGGTGAATATGTGGAGTTCTTTACACAGGCGTTGGCTCAGCCCCTTAGGAGGTAGATGTAGGTAGAGTTTCCCCTTTTTCTTTTGGAGCTGGTAGAGAAAAGACCCCTTCTAAAGGTGCATCAGTACTCTCCGCTGGATTCAGAGCAATAAGTCTAATTTCTTCCTTAAGTTTTCATCTAAGTACACTTCTAAGTATGTATTGGCACACATGTGACAGGGAAAATGAGTTCTGTTAACTTTATTTTGTATTCCAGTGATAGCTTTTCTATGCCATTAAAAACATCTGAGAATGTATTTTCTACCTTTTAGTGGCTTCTGTCCTCCTACTGTATTCACTTTCTTAACAACCTAATATCTGGCATTTTCACCTCTTGAGTAAGTACTCCCTTTCCTGAAAATGTTTTATAAGAAAACAATTATAAATGTTATTTCTTCAAGATTTTGTTATACTTTCACATGGAGTTCATATCCACACATAGTGGTTTGATTTCACTCTAGTGTCATCAAAGAAAGCTTTTATCAACTTTTTTTCATGTAAATATGTTTTCTTTTCAAAATTGTTTTTGTAGCTTCAGCTAACTAGCAGCCTGTACACACACTCTCTTGGTGTGACAATAACTTATACACCAAAGTCTAGCCTATAAAAACACGATATTTCAGTTAGTGGTTGTAGCTGGATATGAAAAGAGTCCCACAGTTTTCCTCTTTCTCCCTCTTCACAGTATGTGCATGCACACTCTGTTTCTTTTTTGTCCTGGGTTTTGGCTATGTCAAAGCCTTGCTAAAGCCAAGGTATACCACATGCTCTGCCTTCCCCGCCACCTTTGTCCACAGGGCAGATCACCTTGTCAGAGAAAGCAATGACATTGGTCAGCATGCTTTGCCCTTGGTGGCTCTCTGCTGACTCCTCCCAGTCACCTTCTTGCCCTTCTCATGCCTGGAAATGGCTTCTATGAGGATTTGCTTCACAACCTTCCCAGGGACCAAGGTGAGGCTGACTGACCTGGACCATCCTCCTTACTACCTTCTTGCAGAGGGGTGTGGTATTTGCCTTTCTCCAGTGGTCAGGAATCTCCCCTGACTGCCATGACCTTTCAAAGAGGACAGAGAGCAGCCTTGCAATGACATTTGAGCTGCTTCTTCAGCACCCTTGGGCCCATCGGCTTCGGTCCATGGAGTCCTGTATGTCCAAGCATGTTAAGTGAGCCCTAATTTCATCTTCCTCTGCTGTGAGTACTGCTTCATGCCCAGAGACTCTTCTAAGAGGCTCAGGGACCTGAGGACAAACCCTACCACCAGTGAAAACTGAGGCAAAAAGGCATCACGTAACTTAGCCTTTTCCATGTCCCTTGTCACTGCATTCCAATGAGCAAAGGGCCCATGCTGTTCTTAGCCTTTTTTTTGCTGCCAACGTACTTACTAAAAACCCTTCTTATCCTTCACATCCCTTGCTAGTTCAAGCTCCAGCTGAGTTTTGGCTTTCCCAGCTCCATCCTTGCCAGCTCAAGCAGTGTCTCTGTTCCTCCTGAGCAGCTCATCCTGCTTCCCCCTTCTGTGGACTTCCTTTTGGTATCTAAATCAGATCATTCTTCCTCTTCGGTTTTGGTTCTGTGATCCACATAACCAAATAAAAATCTGATTACAAATTTAAGTGGGCACAGTGAAAAAAAATTGTTATACAATAATTTTCAAAATGAACACCTAAAAACCATTCAAAATATTGTATACGCGATGTAAATAATTTCGCAAAAGCTACAGTTGTGCTTATGCATTGCCCATGACCTGTTTGGGTCTTGCATTTTCACTTTAAAGAAGTTTACAGAAAAGTTTTGATTTATTAAAAGATTAGCAAGGATCATAGCAATCCTATGGAGAGTTCAAAGTACTCAGAAGTAAAATGGATATCTTGAAAAATGCCAGGTGAAATGGCACCTCTTAGTGTTCACAGATGATTTTCCTATGTTTTGGAGCAAGGTAACTCTAGCCAGTGTGTCACAGTGCATGAAGTTCCTACAAAAGTCAGCCAGGATATATCCTGCAGGATTGTTATGGAGCATGCAACCACAAAATATGGATCATAAATGTAAAAATGGACCCAGAAATCTGCAACTAGTTAGGGCTGTGAACGTTGTCCACAATGAAAACAGAAACTGCATGAGATTTGTTTAGTTTGATGATATGTTTAGAAATTCAGAATAAAAACTGCATTTGTCCGAAGGTTCGTCCAAGTTCACTAACTTGCCTCCTGACTCTAAAGTCATTTTCAAATAAACCTGGGTTGATTTATAAACCGGTATCAAAATCACGCTAAACTTGTGGTTTTGTATGGTTTAAACTGGCCATGCTACTAAACCAGGTATCACTCGGTGGTTTTGGCCGGGTTTTGACTGGCTGTTTAGAGGTCATTAGAGCCCCAAGATCAAAGTAGAAAGCCTGGATGTGCCAACCCTGCCCTGCTCCCCCCTGGGCGCCTTTGACAGGGCTGCAGGAGTCGTGCAGAGGAGCCAGGTCAGCTTCTGCAAGGGCAAGGCTGTATGTGAAGGAATCGGTCTCTCTCTCGGGAGTAGAGGCACTTTTGCGCTTGATGGCAGAACAACATGAAAGATTTTTGCGCGTGTGTCCATAAAGAGCTGAAAAGCTGATCTGGGGAGTATGCGTTCAGGCAGAGGAGTGACTGCTGCAAGTTCAAGACTTATTTATCCGGTTGTGAGTTGAGAGTGTTTCTACTTGTGTTATTATGTCTACGAGTATTAACCTCTTTCTTCAACTCATGCCAGATTTTATCAGCGATACATGTTTTGAGAGACGAGTAGCTATTTTTGGAATGGGGCTTGTGTTTCTGTGACCACTTCTTCTGCATCTGTCTTTAGTGATTCAGGAGCAAATTCATCCATTTTTCTTCTCTGAAATATGACCCGTTGTGCTTCTCCTATTATGTGCATAATTTCAAATATTAAATTTATTCCTTGTTCTGTATTTATTTTAAAACTTTATTCAGTCACGTGTCTCTGTGTGCATTTAAAAGGAGCCACAAATATTTACAAGGCAATTTTAGCGCTTACCAATTCACTTTTGTGGGATTTGGTATTAGAGTAGGTGCTTTAATAGCTGTGGTTGTATCAACCTTGGCTGATATTTCCTAATTATTCATCTGTAGAAGTGTTATCAGCCATCACAGAGAGTTACCAGCATCATTTTAAGCTCTCTTCACCTTCTTCAGTCTGGGTTTTATTTGGAAAGCAGACATGCAGTCCCCAGTGAGAATTAAAGTAGAAGCATTAGCTTGCAAAATATATACCAATGACCTAATGATTCTGACATTTCCACAATACAAGCTTTACAAGAAGGCATGCAGACAGCAAAGTCTGTTTTTCTATCTCATATTTTTTTAATGGCTAAATGTTTGGAGGAAACAAAATGGATTTATTCTGCTCAATCCAGGGTATAATATCAGGATTTATCCGGTTCCGGGCCCCAGGGCTTCAGACAACTAACAAAACACATCTTACTTCTGCTCTGCTAGTTCTCTGTTATGCTTTTCACATGCAGGAAGAAAGAGTAAAAGCATAACCCAATTGAATAAAGCAGCATGGCCTGCTATTCTTTGCTTATGAAGCATCACATGATAGACACCAAATTAAGAAGAACCCCCCACCTGTGGTTAAGTATGTGTGCAACTGTCAAGCCATTTTATATAATATAGATGGAATTTTACCATCCCCTTTGCTGACAGAGTGCAGGAATATGTTAAAAATGTTAATGTCTTACCAAAGCACGCTTCATTATTTTTCAATAATCCAGTGATTTTACACCATTTAAATAAAATCAAAGATGCTGCTCCCCAATTTATTTTGAAATGCTACAGCCTTTCACATCTTTTCCTCATATATATGGAAAGAAAACGAGTCTGAGATTCTCCTTGTAGAGTTTAAGTTGCAATTTGTTTTTTGGCTATTCAGTCACTATTTATGTAAGGATGTATTGGGATAGGGCTGTCTGCCATGATATGGTAAAAAAAATATCTTTTCTAACAAAAATAAGATGCTATTTAAACAAGAAGTTAAAGGAAATCTATCCTCTCCATTGACCTTTCACACTGTGGTGAGCGTAGGAATATATAGTGCCAATTTTATGACACAGTCATGTCAAATAGATTGTATATGATATATTTGAGTTGCAATTTCAAAGGAGGTTTTGATCATTGAGAGTTAGAAGGAAAACTAATTCAAATGTGTTCTTGTTACTTTTTGTACAGTAAGTTCACGGACCAACCACCTAACGCTTAAGACATGCTATATTCAGGAACATTCCTTTAACCACAGGGTTTTCTGGTTTGTTTGCTTGAAGTACTCCAAATTTTTGCTGTTGTTGCCCTGAGAAGTTCCAAGCAAATCTGGTGGTGATACCAAAGTCTTAGAAGTGTCTGGAATTTGTTCAGATACTGGGCTGGCAATTTTATCTTTTGTGTTTTTCCTTCCTTACCCTCTTCTGCAGGCTTTATCTACTTAGGTGATGAGCTGGTTGCAGTGATTTCTCATACCTACGTATATTAGGGTCCTTGCAGCAAAAGTGCATAGATTTCAGAGGTGGCCTGTGCATGTTAAAACCCTGTAAATTTGGATTGTTTTCTTGTGATACGGTGTTCAGTAAATAAGCAATGAAGGAATGACTTCAAATTCGTTAGAAGGGTCTGTACTATGGTTGCCATTGCCGAGTCTGTGACAGAAATATTTCAAATAGCTGGCTATATACCAAGGAAATGCAAGCTTCAAAGTGGCTTGTCACTGTGTGTGAAAACCCAGCCCTTACAAAGTGTAAGTCAGTTGCTTTAGCCTGGAATTAATGTGACTCCTTTTCTGCTAAAATTTCTTCCCTGCAGTTCCTGTTTCTCTCTGTGCATACAGAGGAAAGGCATTGCTAGTGCCATCATTAGCCTATGGCATCTTTCTTTTCTTTTTAATGTGGGCTTCTCTTTGCCACAGAGGTGAAAGCTGCGGAAGCCTTCTGCCTTTGAAGAACTACTTAAGATGAAATGGTTCTGAAGTGCATTTAAGGGCGTTTACTTTAGGCACTTTATTTTTTTCTTTATTTTTATTCCTATTGGAACTGGCTAATGTTATTCATTAAACTAACAATTTCTCCCCTGCCTGTTCTTAAGTGTGACTTATGACCTTGCAATCTGTGTATTTTGTCATCACAATGTGTTACCATGGAACTGATTTTGATGTCATGAATAAGGGCATTGTGAGTTTCCACGTTCCCAAGCATATTTGAGACACAGGTTTGGAAACAAAAATGACTTCACCAGTTAAATATTGTTAGCTCCTATAGTATATCAAAGGTAAGAACACTTGTGCCCTATATTCCTTTACATAGAAGAATCTAAGGTTAGGAATTTCAAAGCAGGTATATACAAGAATGACACTACAAATAACATTTCACAAGATTAAATATTTTGTGAGAGCATTGAACTCTAACCCCTTTATGTTACTGTAGACAAAAATCTTTCATATTGTTCGTGGAGACTTCTCAGGCTGTCTAATATGGAGCCTATGTAAAGAGGAAGAAACGCAGTGTGCATAACAGCACTTGGATGCTGCTGGGACTTAACTCCTTCAAGACAATAGCGGCCGAAGGGAATTTTCCGCCTGAGATTGCTCGCAGGCAGACAGAGGGCAATGTAACATTGCTGGTTTTGAAGCTGAGACTAATATTTAGGCATTTTTCAGAAGAGAGCCTTACACAATGCACAAAGGAAAAATATACTTTCCTTGTGCAGCAGAGCACGGGTATCGTGTGCCTTAAATTAAAAAGGAAGGAAGTTCCCTCAGTGATCTACCTACCAACACAAGGTTAAAAGAGTTCAAATGAATCCCTTGTCAAGCTGTTCCCCAGGGTGTTTAATTCATCACAGTTAAAGGGTTGATAAGATTCTGTAATGACGAAAACATCTGAAAAGCCTCAAGTGAGGTTAAAATCCTGGGCTGCATAAAAGTGCTAGTATAACAGCAGCCTCAGATACATTTCTGTTTACTTGCTCTGGTTTTTTTGGTTTTGTTTTGTTTTTTGTTTTTTTTTTTTTCCAGTTGAGACTTACCCATCCTTTGCATTTTGCACTCCAGCTCCATACCATTTTGCTCCTGGCACCAGGAAAATATATCCTCATTAAGTAAAATTTATGCTAATACCATTCTGATTAGCCAGCAGTCATTGATATTCACTCTCATTAGCTAAATTGGTTCGCTGGAAGACATCCCACTGAGGATTTTTTTTTCTGTTTTAAGTGGAATATAAAATGTATGGATTCTCAGAGATGACAGATGATGATAATTATACCCTGTGTTTACTCCAGCAGGTTTTTTTATTCTAAGGGCTCCCGAAGTACTTTGTAGCATTTACATCTGCGAGGAGAGAGAGGAATTTTTTTTCCCCTTCTGACAAAGAGCCTCCGTCAGAAATATCGAAGCCATTCTGGTTTCACTGTTATTAGGACAGATTGCATAAAGGAATCTTCCATTCCAAATTCAGGAGCACTTTTTAATGAGGCAGAATGCAGGTCAGTTCATAGGAAATCTAGCTGGGGAATAAACTCAATTCATGCAGTAATGACACTTTCCACATACGGTCTTATTGGAGTAACCTTGCAATCTGACTTAACATCTCTGGGAATATTGCCTACAGTAATATTGCAAAATTAACCTCAGTGTGAAACTTTAATCACAATTACAAGGATTCTGTCAGCTCACTCTTATACATCTTGGTTGAAAGGACTTATAATTTCAGATGAAATTTTTATTATGTTTTCTTCTGTTAAAACGTATATGATTAATCCAAGCCATGGTTTAATTCAGTCTGGTATGATGTTGTGGTGAATTATCAATCCATTTTCTGTCAACTCTCTTAAAGTGCTCTTATTATGCAGGGATGACCAAGTAGGAAGCTATTATTGCCAAGGTGTTATAATCTTGCATTAACACTATTAGGGCTAAATTATGTTTCTTTGTATTGTAGCCTCCATTTCAAGTGCCAGATGGACAACAGTGATCTTAAGGTCTTACATTCTTAGTTATATTTTTTAAGTCTCAGTAGATATCTATCTCCATATGCAGGCATATCTGTCCTTTAGAAATTCTGCCCCTGTATTCATCTGATAAAGCTCTTTTTACCCTTAAATATTGGTACTGCATATATACTCTGTTTTCTTTAAAGAGGGAAAAAAAATCCTCTGGTCCATTCAATCCTTGACCTCACTAGAAGGATTATAAACAAGGGCATCTCTTCATACTAATTTTTTAGTTTTTGAATCTGTAATCAATACTACTTCATTTAGGCTGCCAACCAGCAAGGAGATGCCAGAAACCATTGACCGTCGTCAACGGCAAGATGGGAAACACTGGCCTACAGTGACCTTCGACTGCGCTTGAAATTCCTTCATTTGTCTTTGAATCCCCATCGCTGAATAGCTCACATCACTCCTGTGCAATAATTGCAGTGTTTTCACATGTGCTCTTCTGTTTCAAATTGTCTCACTCTTACATTGATCTAATCTTTTCTTCAGTAATCAAAACTAATTTCACATCCAAAAGATGCTTTGGAGGGGAGATCTGTGACCACAAACAGTAATGTGAAACCACCCAGATGCAGATAAATTGCCATTCTCTCTCACTGTGCAGAGAAATTGCATCCTAATGGTATGGCAATTACTTTGTTTCCATGGTGACGTGTGTATGTGTGAGAGCACTATAAACAATGTTTGTTGTTTATAAACAGTTCAGTTTGTACTGAATTATATTTACTATTTGTATGCTAATATCCAGGATGCACTTGTAGTTATTTCACAGCAATAGAATAGGGAACAGAAAGCTGGAAGTTTGGGGAGCACTGCGGTGAACCATAGGATTTTTATTACATTTTTTCCACATTTACATCCAAAGAAAAAGCTACATGAGCTGAATCTATTTCCTTATCATATGGCATACACTAAATAACTGAAAAAAATACCAGAAAGAAAAACTCATGGAATTGACAGATTTTTTTTTTTGCTACCCGTCATCATTACTATACTGGGGCTTTGTCCCAGAAGGTACAAAACGTTTTGGTTACAATTAAACAAACCGTTTCTGTGAATGGTCATTTTTAAGCCTGTAAGCTGTTAAAATATCTTTATTCAATGTTTTTAAAATTCCTTTTTTTTTCCCGTTATTGCGTAATAATAAAATATTTTCCATGTTTTCTTTTTGGCACTCAGTTTTCATGAACACTACAAAACCAACAAAAAGCCATCAGCGTTTGCTCAAATAAGGTAATAAATTCACTTCAATAGCAGCTTGTTTGCTAGTCGCAAATCGTTGTCAGGGAAAAAATGGGGCTATTACTATTATTTAATATGGTTGCCAGAATAGTTGCGTTGAAGGCTAATCTTAAGAATAGGCATGTGAATATCCACCGGCAGGTAGAAACGTGCAGACAAGGGCGCAGCTCTAAAATAAAGGAGCGCCTTCGACAGCAAAACGTTAGAGGCACGAAGGAAATTCCTCCTCTTCCTTCTCTGTGGCTGGGGAAGCACAGTTCACTTCTGCAACTCCTTGGCCACCGGCCAGTGTGATTAAAATGCTGCACCCTACCTCGGCGTGTTTTAATTGCTGCCTACACACTTTGCGAGCGGTGTTTGTACTTGTTTAGCTTGGGACCTTTGATAGGCTTAGCAGCCAGGCTGGAAGAGGGAAGCAAACACAAGGGAACAAATTTATGTTAACAGACGGTAAGTGTTCATACTGCCTAACACCTGTGGGCAGACACGTAGACAGTGGTGGGTATGCCATTTAAACAGCAAGAGAGTGCCATTTACCCATTGTTTAGGAGTAAATGAAATACATTGCATTAAATTTGTTCCTTGGCAGTCATCCCAGTCAAACTGCCATGCTGGTTAGCTGTGGACGCCCCTGTATTTACATTAAAATAGTTTGGAAAATTTCGCCTTTATTCATGTCCTGAGTATGCAAACATGATCTCCTCAGCACAGGCGGCGAGGTGTGCTGAAAGCTGGGCTTACGCCTCTCTGGCTCCTTGGCCCGTGCCATGACTGTTTGCTGGCGGCAGGGCAGCAATCCCAGTCCAGTCCCCTGAGCGGATGGAGTCCACTGTGTCTTTGATTTCCTGACACATGCCACTGCCAAAATGACACAAACGGAATATTTGCTTTATCAGCTGTGGGGGGTTGTTTGTCTGTTTGCCTCATCCCCACTTGGAGGGACTCTGCAACCGGTGCTGAAGATGTGTAACAACATGCTCTCATGGCAGCATGTGTATTTTGCACTGATTTGCCACTGGTCTTGAAAAGAAAGACACTTGCCACCAGCTTTTCTTGGGAAAGCACCAACAAAGCAAATATGACCCAAAGCTTTCCAAAGAATAGAGGCCGAATGCTGTGGGATTCAGTAGGGAGCTGTGAGCATTGTGACAGGGCTGCGGTGTCACCTGAGAAGAGCTCTGTGCTTGGGCACTGACTGCATCTTGCTCCTCTCTCTCTCAAATCATTTCTCCGTCACTGGCCACCAAGTGTTCTCCTGAGCCAGTGCCGTGGTTAGCAGAAATGGCCACACCAATGCCAGAGTGCTGGTTTTTCAGAAGTTTGCCTGTGGCTCTCAAAATCAGGTCTTTGAGACTTGCCCTCTGTGCTCTTCTCCCCCAGAGGATGCAGAAGTAGTCACTACCCGATGGTGAGGAGAAGTCAAGCCCTTTTCATGATGGAAATAACACTGGGCATGAACTGCCTGTGGTATGGCTGTTCATATGAGTATTTTTGTGTTTCACAAATGGCTGCAGTGATGTTAAAAATGCCTTCTAAGTCTGTACATTGCTATACCTGGCCTGTACTCCCTGGCTTCCCAAGTTTGATTTGGTCTCCCTGACATGTCCTCTGCTACACCTGACCTCGGGATCAAGTTTTAACAGAATTTTCAGAACGAAGGAAAAGGGGAAACTATCTAGTTGTTGGACAGTATTTCACAAATGAGATCTCAAGTCTGGCTGGTAAGCTCATATTTAATCACTTGTGTTTATTTTAAAACTGTGAGAGGATATGACAGCCTGGCTTTGTTTTAATATTAGGCTTCTGCTATTTACATGTTGGTTTCTGTGGGGTTTTTTTTCTTTATTTTCCCAATACCTTTTAAAAAATACTCTTAACACCTTTTGGCTTTATATATTTGTCTGGGATGAAGATGACAGTATATTGCATTTTTGTTTATTTTAGTTGTCTGAACTTGGAAGACTGACATTCTACAATATGTCTACAGTATGTCTACAACCTTCTCAGTGTATATCTGAGAAGGCTTAGAGGGAATAAAAAGTAGGACTTGTCTTCTTATGGAACTGAAATATGAAATTCCACCAGTGTCACGTGGTCATTTTTGTTACCAAAGTAGGAGGACAGAAAGAGTATGAACTATTTGAACAGAAATGTTCAAAAAGATAACATGCTGCTTAAGCTAGGCTTAAGCTAGGAGTAAAATTATTTTCCCATCACGGACATACACAAAAAAAGAATCCTGAAAAGTATTGCCTTTCCAAGGGATCACAAAAATTTATAGTTCCTTGGATCTAAGATAGGGTCTGGTTTGGACCAAACAATTTATTTCAGCCTGAGAATTGTGAAAAATTTCTGTATTTTGTTCCTTCTCTTTCTCAAGCTTAAATATATTAAAATACATAATTAATATGAAACAAAAATTAAGACATTGAGGAAGCCTACTCTAAAAGGTTTTCTGCTAGTCTCCCATTTTTATGATCAATTTGAGAGAGGCATCCCAACTCGCCCTTATTTTGGTCTTGATTACCCTCCCTTTTTCACTAAAGAAAATTTTTCACAAAGTTATCTCACAAGTTTGGGTTTTTTTTGACAAGTAAGGTAAGTGTGTAAACATGTTATAGGATAGATGAATGTGTACAACTGTGCCTGCCTCGTAAGTGTTGCAATTATATACTGGGTAGGATCTGTGCTAACGTTCATGTTCTGCACAGACTTCATCTTTTCAGTAGTTTAAGTTTTTTAATCTTCATGTGACTGCTTTTTTTTTTTTTTTTTCTTTCTGGTGCTTCTGTTGAGTGTGTTTGAGACTAATCCTGAAAATCCCTTGTTGAGAGGTCTTTCTTCAATAGCTTGATTTCTGAAGGGTAGTAAACATGGGAATTATGCTAAATACAAATCTTTTAAACAAGAAGTGTTTCAAAATTTTCAAAACTGAAATGGGATGTTTAAGATGAGGTGTTCAAAAGTCAGCGTCAGAGGGATTTAATCACTTTTGAAGCGAAACTTAGAAAATCCTCTCATTTAGGTCACAGCATCCTCTAGTCCAGCCCTGCTGGATGTAGAGTTGGAACTGAATTTGGTGATAACCATCACCTTTGACAAGTTTCAGGTCAAGAGTTTGAGCAGAGCCTAATTTGATTTATTGCTCCTTAAGTTGGTGTGGCTTACCTCGCAGTCATCCACAGCTGAAGGGTAAGCTCTGTTCCCTCCTCTTTCAGCTGAAGATGATGGGAGCAGGCAAACACTTCACTGCTCTGAAGTGCCAGCAGAAAGGCTTTCAGGACTGTGGCCAACACCCTCTACAAGTACTTTTTGGATCTGTCACAGCTTGAGTAGAGACATTTGAACAGGCATCAGATTGTGAGGGAGTGTAGCTAACTAAAAAGCTGAAGTGGAGAAAGAAGCTCCAGTGAACCCATCTAGGGAAAAGAGGCATCTCTTGAATGCAAAAGGTTTTAAACAGAAAACTGAGGGTACTGTTTTTAAAGGAAAGCAAATGGAAATCCTTAGAAAAGCATCCATTTGGCTGGTTTTTTTTCTTTAATTTTTTTTTTTTTTGGTCTTTGCTGGTGGATAGTTAAAGATGGAGAGAAAAAGAAAAGAGGAATGCCTGAAGACAAAAATTGTCAGTGCTGGTACTTTCACTAAATGTGTTTTATGTATACATATTGAGTTGCTCATACATAGTCAAAGACTATAAAAAGGGTTCGAACACTAGTAGAGGGAATCTGACTCATTAAATCTTAATTTACACTTCAGGGAGCCATCACCAAAGGGGCATAAAACCTGTTCGCTCTAGATGAGCGAATGGGAGCAGTATATGCACTCAGGAGTTGCTGTTTTATGAACCTGAAGACTAGAGAAGCTGAGAATGAGTAAAGTCCTTAGGAACAAGGAAATATGATGTTCTGACTTGATGCCTATATCCTTTTTATATTTATATTACTTTTTCCTTTCATTAAATGAATTTGGTAATTTTATTGGATATCACAGGGATTATTTCTGTTTCACAGAAGCTTTTCAGCCCAGAATATACGGACTGTTGCAAAGGGTCTGGAGATGAAGAGTGCTGGGGGTATAATTAGTCAAAATTAGTGTGGGTGAAAAAAAATCCAGGATATTCAACTTCTGTAAAGAGATCTTCAATCAGAATAAAAGAATCTTGTTCAGAGGCTTATACTAAGAATAAAAAATGTATTATTAATGCTAAGGAGTGGCTCTGTTTGACTAAGAAAATGCCATTAGAACCAAGTATTTATGACTAAACACACTTGAATAGAAAACACGCAGAGAAAACTCTTGGTAGTTCATTTGTCAAAAGCTGGCTGAACTGTAGCCCTGTAATAATTATGTACTGGATATCACAGGCAGAGAAGCTGGTGACCGCAAACTGACTTCCTCATTCCTTCTTCTTCCTCCAGGAGTGGTTTGGATTAGGTAGTCAGCTGAAACTTCCAAAGCACGTATTTTCTTACCATGCTGCTGAGACCCATTTCCAGGTATTTCTTGCTTAGATTCCCACTATATTTTTTTTCTTTTTGTCCAGAAATGAAAAGTTTATTAACGTATTGCCTTAGTTAAATGCTTCCCAATTCCCCCTGCATGCACGCATATACACACATCTGCGCACAAATGCACAGGGAGGAAGGCAACCTACCCACTGAAAAAAAGACAACTGGGCATTGCTGAATGTCACCCAACAACTCTCTGGTTCCTTGTCCTGAACAACAGATATTCTGTATCACCTAATATTAACAAACAAAATACTTTTTCCCACGCCATTATATATTTACCTTAGCCTACTGTTCAAGCTTGGCATGTTGGCTTCCTAAGACTATTTGATCCCAGATGCAGCTCTGTGCCAGAATTGCTGGAACAAAATGCAGTGGGTGGACAAACCTGTCCTGCTGCATTGCTTCTAGCCTTTTAAAAACAGAAAGCATTTAACTGACTCATTACTGTAAATGTACTAACAGAGCATACCAGTGATGATTTTCTGACTGAAAGTGGCTGCATCTGCTCAAAAGGTTAACACGGGTGCAAAGTAAGTGCATATCATGACACATTTGTTGATACCAGCCAGGGGCAAATATTAAGTAGCTTATCTTTTAAAAAGAGAGATAAGGAAGAAGGGTTGTGAGGTGCTTGCCAATAAATGTATGTTCATCACAACTGACACTCCCCGTGCGTTGCAGTAACCACAACAGGTAGGGCTGTAATCAGAGCACTGGACCGACAAGCAGGACGTGAGTTGTAGCCCTAACTCTTGACTTTTGGTGGGGCCTTTGGCAAGTGATTTAGAGCTAAATTAGGCTGTCTTCTCTTCCTGAGTAACTGAAGGGGAAAGTGGGTTTCACACATCTCCACTTTCTCCAACTGCAAAATGAGGGCTATTTTGCTTTTCTTCGAGAGCTACAAACAAAAAGACCTACAAATGAAAGAAAGAAGTGTTATCAGGTGTTATGGTGCTGGTGACACAGTACCTCTGGAAGGAAACATGGAAAATTTCTATCCCTGTATTTCAGTAAGAGGTCACAAAATCCACTCCCCTTAAAAGCGGAAGAAGTGAGGAAGGATGTTAGAGAAATTGCTCTGAATATCTGCAGTGTGTATTTTTCAAATATGCACACACATATATTTATATATTTAAATATATGTACATATATTTGTATGTGTGTATATGGAAATACATGTATGATGTGTGTGCATATTTGGCTTTTTATTTGAGATATACGATGCAATTTGAGGAGCACCTTTTTTCCTCTCTCTGGGTAGGTTAACATTTTTCAAGTAGTTATGTATATATTTCTTTGTCTTTAAAAGATATAATACTTACCTCAGAAAGGTGTGAGACAAGTAACTGTATTCTGTGTGGTGGCTAGCATTACTGAGAATACATGACTGTTAAATTTCACTGCCTAACCTGTAGGCTGAACTTGGCTTCAATGGTAGGGTGCAATCCATACAGGTAACTGGGATGCGGCTCCTACAAGAGCCTTTTGGCATAGCCTGACGTGCTTAAGAGTAGCAGCCTGGATGCACTCTGATGAAATAACCAGGAGAGCGTTGCAATGCATACCCATTAGGATCCTTCACAACCAGTATTGTAATGCTCTTAAATCTTCACCCCATGGATTAAAGTTCTCTGCACATCCTAAGAAGAGGTCAAAATCATTAATAAGCTACTTTGCAGGAAACTGCTTCATCAAATCACTGGAAAATAGCCAGGCTTATACAATTCTCTTTTAAATAATTTCTGCGGGGATATAGTTCATGCATAAAATTGGGCGTCAGCGATTGGCTGGAAGAGATGAGAATGGGGTGGCAGTAAAAAGGAAAAGCAAAGCCAATTTCACTGACATAATACAGTGTCTATGCAACAACACATAAAATAATAAAGTTTGTAGTTAAAAAGAAACTCAGGAAAATATGGTTGGTGCCAAAGAGCAGCTGAGACAAATGGAAGAGGGGAAATGTGAGTTCATTCCCACAACACAATTTTTGGTGCTTAATTTCAGCAGATGAATTATCTGGGGTTCCTCCCTGGGGTTTTCCTCTGGTTGAGAAGGAGGAGAGCTGAACTAACGCCTCTCCCACAGCATGGTTCTCTCTCCCTGTTGTGGAAGGAGTCCAGAGAGACTGTCAGCTCACTTAGCCCATCTTTTGAGTGGCATGAATAGTCTTCAAAATGCCTTCGGATTTCCCTTTACCCAAAGGTTGAGGGAATGCTCCTTTTCATACTCAGCCACAGGAATTAAACAATAAGATCAAAATCTTGTAATCTCCTTGGGAATTCCTTTTAGCTGTATGGGATCTAAAATGGTGGTTTTCCCCTAAATTGCTGGGCGAATGAAGGCAGAGGCTAATCATACAGCTGGCTTTCGATGCAAACATTTACAATGTATGGTGCAATGCCATTGGTTTGGGATCACCTATGAAACAAATGGCTTAATCATTTTTAATACCTATGCAGAAGTTTAAATGTCATTAAGCTGCTTCCTTGTTGATCTTGTCGTCTGTTTATAGGAAGCATAAGAGAACCCACAACCAAAGTAAACTGTTATTCCCATTTTTTTGGCCTTTCATAGTACCAAGTTATGGAAAGGACCATCCTGTAAAACAGAATTTCACTAGGGTCTCCAAACAGGTAATATATAGGGTATTGCTTTCAGTAGAAACAACACAATTCAAGATTTTTAATTTACAGCAGTATTATTTCCTCTGCCTCAGCACCCTGTGGAACATGTTATAACCAACAACCGTGTATGATGTGAAAACTGCTGTCCTGGTTTCAGCTGGGACATAGCTAACTTTCTTCATAGTAGCTAGTGAGAAGCTGTGTTTTGGATTTGTGCTGAGAAGAAGGCTGATAACATACTGATGTTTATAGTTACTGCCAGGACAGTCAAGGGCTTTTCAGCTTCTCTGCTGTGCCAGAGTCTGCAGGTGCAGAAGAAGCTGGGGAGGGAGCACAGCCCCAATTACTAGCCTAGGATTCGACCTTAGGTTTAGGACTGAGATCCAAATTGGCCAATAGTCTATTCTATATGATGCATGTCATGCCCAGTGTATAGATGAGGATCTGTCCAGAAGTGGTCTCTCTCTTGCTCCAGGTCAGCTCTCCCAGGGTTGCCCCTCTCTCAGGATCGTCTCAGTCTCTTGGACACTCAGGCTCTTATCTCCATTCCTATATTGCGGTTTTGGGGCTCTCTCTGCTCCAGGATAGTTATCCAGGAACAGGCTGAGCCTTGGTCATTGGGTGGTGAGCAGTGTCACTGGGTGTCACTCATTTGTACATTTGCATGTGTTACTATTATTATCATTATTATTATTTTCAATATTATTGTAGTTATTAAATTGTTCTTATCTCAACCCATGAGTTTCTTTTTCCTTTTCCCCTTTAATTCTCTCCCCTACCCCCAGGAGGCAGGAGGGTGAGCAAGCGGTTTTGTATTTTGGCTACCAGCCAGGATCAAAACTACGACAACTGTCATCCTTATTCTTCACCGAACAAATCTTTTAAAGCACATATATATGTACTGCAGGAATGTGCAGGGAAGAAAACCCTGGATCTTCATTTAAAAAATGAGATACAAATTTTAACTTTGCAACTGCATCTCCCCAGTCAGAAAATGATCTCCTACAATTTCCTAATAGCAGCTAAGACATCAAAAGGAAAATACTTGCCAGCCTTTGGTTATGCTTGCTCTCCAATGAAACGGTCTGGATTTGCAGAGATTCAGGCAGGGACTTTGGATACAAGGGGAAAAAAAGTTTGTGGGTGAAGTTCAGCCTACAAGGTGGTTTGTTTTGCATGCAGGAGGTTTCTTACAATATCAATATCACAAACTGAAATTTCTTACAACTTCCTCTGCCTTTCCAACTTTGATGTTTTTCTTCCTTAGACATAGTTTTAGCTGTGTATATCCCACATCTCCTTGTGGCTGTCACTCGGAGAGAATAATGTTGGGTCTTTACTGTAACACTTACTGTACTGCCTTTGCTGTGGGAACTGTCATTGAAACAAAAGGTCTGAATGATTGGAAAGGAAACGTGCAGTCATTCTGTCCAGTTATGAAAATTGCTATGAATGCAAATTATCTCTAGCTTTATAGAAAGCATTTTCTGTTGAACACCAACAGTGCCTTCAATAGTGAAAGGCATATCGAGTTATTTTCATGGGAAAACTGGTATAAGGGAAGGTCTTGATTTGTTACGTTCAGTATCACCTTTGGGTTTTAACCTTAAATTAAGAAAGAAATCCATGGAAATGTGTTTGAAACTTGAAATGACCTACTTGCAACATACAACAGATCTGCAAACCTTTTGATGAGTTTCATCTACTTTCCAGATGTCATCATAGAAAAGAATGTAATAATACCATCTGCTATAAAAACTTCCTGCAGCTCTATTAACAAGTTTCCCGTTATGTAATTAGGAAGAAGGTGCAGTGTTTTCTTTGGCATCTATGGGTAAAATGCTGTGCATACTTATACTGCTATAAACTCAGGGCAACTCAGTTCATTTTAATGAAGTTATTTTGGACTTAGTTGATGTGGAATTTGGCTATACCTTTATCTATAGCTGTGTATCTTCCCCAAGGGGCAAATATAACAAAGGTTGTACATTTTCTTTATATTTTGTGTAGGAAGACACTATTCCCGCTATCAAGATGTTGCTGCTACTTTTAAATACTTCTAAATGCTGTAAAATCTTTTAGGTCTGTGTTTGGATAGGTGTCAGACGTGTCTATAACTTGCTTGAATAAGCTGGAGCTTGTGCAAGTGCTGAAGTCAGGGCCTCTGCTCTACAGTTCTTATTCCTCTCTGTTTGCTAATTGTTATGTGAGGTTCATGGTCGAGAACCATTTTGGAGTCTGAGGCCACATTTCTATCAGAAAACATTTACCACCTTCTTATTTGAGCCAACCAAAGTCTCTGGTAGTAGAAAGACTGGTGCTTGTGCCAGTTTCTCTGTACCACTGGTGTAGGTAGGTGACTTTGGACTTTGATACCAAACACAGGCACGTTCATTACTGTTTCTCACAGAACAAGAAAACTGCTTTGGGCTTGGAATCTGCCCATCGTTTGTCATCCAGAGAAGCCTGTATACAAATGGCCTTTGCATAAGGCCTTGTTGCCTTTTTCTTTTTCCTAAATGAATAACAAACAAAAAGAAAGTGAACTAGAAGGGGGAAAAATTAAATTTTAATGGAAATACATTTCATCTTTTGTTTTTTTGCTTGCCATAAAACATTAACATAGTAAACAAATTGATCTTTGCTCTTAAATTCTTTAATAACATACAGTATTTTGTCATGGCTAAGGTATGGCTAAACCACCTTGTGTTTCTGGTCTCATTTGAACCTTTATTGTCACTGTTCTTTGACTTCAAACTACATATTTTAAACAAAAACTGTGTGTAACCCATGTTTGTTCATAGACACATTTGTTCAAAGGTCACCATTTCGGGGAGATGTTTCAGTACATGAGTGGTAGTGGTGTTTTCTGACCAAAACTGCTTTTTCTTGGGACAGTTCAAAGTAAATGCATTTTTGTGGTCATCCCCTGCTTTCTGCCATTCAGTACCTTTCTGAATGCTGCACCCCTACATGCGCAAAGCTTTTATAGGATGCTCTGAAACATATTCTAGACAGCTAATCCAATTGTAGGACTGTTACCATGGTGTTACAATAGCTGACAGAGCTATTGGAAACAGGCATATGTAAAAAAAGAGAGAAAGTGTCACTTTGGTCCACTTTTCAGAGTGGTTGGTGTTATAATATAGAACCTTTTTTTTTTCTTTTTTAACGCAGTGTAGTTCACAATAATTTAAAATACTCTATAGACATTTAAACGATATACAATAATATAACTTAATTGGATTCCTCAATTGTACTTAACAAATACTATTCTAATATATTTACAGTATCTAGTACCATAAGACTGTGCATTACAGTGCTTGGGAGCTTTATTTGCTTCCTGTCAAGAATGTAGTGAAAGTACAGTATATCACTATTATTCAGTAACAATACCCATGAATCAAGGGGACTTCAAATTGTATGAAGTGACTCTAACATTTTTGGGGGCCCCTGTTGACTTCTGTAGAGTTGCACTCATTCATGCCAGGGCTGAGTTTGAATTTCTAGTTAGTATTTTAGAAACCAACAGCAACAACAACAAAAATGAGCTCTTCAGTTTTGTATTGCGCCATGGGAGACTCATCAAAGGAGTCTGATTTTCAGAGCGTAAGTGCTTAGGGTCAGAAAGGCAGGTCCTCGTGAGTGTTTGAACGAAGGTCCCCAGGTGATTTGTTACTTTTGTTAGTACAGGTCCATAAATTACGGAGTTAATCCTGGCTCATTTGCATATCCAGCACAGGAGCTGGTGAAGCAGTAGCTCCACAAGCCCCTTGCCCCAAGAGCACTGTGTGGTGTGGGAGGTGCTCTCATATCAGGTGGGGAGGGTTCATGGCTGTGCAGCCCCTCGATGAAAGTGATAAAATGAAATAAAAGCTAGAAATGCAGATATGTAGACGTTAGGAAATTTTTAATCCAAGTCTTCAGAAAATCAGGTAGGGACCCTTGCTACAAGCACACATTTATGTGAATAAATGTGCTATGTGCTGTGTTAAAAGTGGGCATATCTGGCTCTTGGGATTAAAACCACTAAATTTTACAGTAGTAAAATATCTAAGTATTTTTTTAAATCTCTCAGAGGGAAAAGGTGTGTGAATTAGAATTGAGAGCTGGTGTAAAAAGTAAGCTTCATTCTTAACATTCATGTATTTACCAAGGGGTATGTTATTGCCAATCTTAGAATAACAAGGACGCAGACTAACGCAAATTTTAGCTTTCGTATGCTTGTGAAGCCACCACAGCTCACAAGTTGCAGCAACCTGGAGCTCAGCTACCATATTTTTATTAACTTCTCAGTTCATACGGAGGATAAGTTGTTTAAAACTACTGGTAATATTAACTTTCAACCATTAAAGGCAAAATTCAATGTTTAGAAGATCCTGCCAGTGCATTTGATGGCAAAGCAAAACCTCTGATATTTGTCGAATCATGTCATTGTATCCTAAAACTCCCTATGAGGAGCTGCAGGCAGGTGCTCCAGGCCTTAAGCCTGAGTCTAAAAAGAGTCATTCTTATTCAGGAGGCAAGCAGGAAAAGTCTTAAGCATTTGTAACCACAGTTTCACATGATCTTTTTGCTCAGTTCTGGTAATTGCTTAAGGCCTACAGTAATTGAACTCTCTAATAGTGGAGTGACAACAGATCAGTAGCATTGAAGAACTTAGGGAGAACCAAATACAAAAATCATAAAGTCAAAGTTCCAATAAGTTTACATTTAGTACAGAATTAAGACATAGCTACCCGTTAGTGCTTAGAATTTTTTGATACTATTAAAAACATAAATAATTATTTTTTACTGTTCATTCAAAGAGTTCCAGTGTCACTGGCAGCTGATGTACTTTTGTGAACTTTGTTTTTTCCAAACTGATAGTGGAGTATTTCTGCCATAGATTTTGTCTCCATACCAGTTGTTTTCTCTTTACCTGCTTTCTTAGAAATTTAGGTTTTTGCAGCAAAACTGCTGTGTTCTAGTCAGAGAAGTTTTCACTTCCTTAAAAAAAAAAAATTATTTGCACAGGGCTTGGCGGTTTTGTTGTTGCAAAATAAAAGAAAATGTCTTTTTCTTTTAAATTTCATGGGAGCTGCAATGCAATCAGCTTCTCTGATATGTATAACTTAAAACACTACTAGGAGAACTCTGCAACACCCAGATCGTAGTTAAAAAAAAAATAAAAATAAAAAAGAGAGTGAAGGTTTCATGTGGTCGTCAACATCACCTTAATCCTGTTGCCCTTGTTTCCAAAGCAGTCACAACAGCCAGCCAGCCAAAATGCAACATCCTTAGACATGTAAGTAGTAGGGAGGGAGTGGTTGTTGTGGTTGTTGGTTGGGGTTTTTTTCCCAAAGAAGATTAGATGTGCAAAATGATGCTGTCATCGTCGTTTGTTGTACTCCACTTTCTTCACTTGTGGTGATTTGTTCTGTTCATTCGCACGTGATGCTGTTATTTGCAGGTGAACACCTCTGTCCGCTCGCTACACGTGTTGCACTTCACAAAGCAGCACCAGTGGAATTTGCAATTACATTGCCACACCTTGGTGTACTGGTGTGTGTTGTACCCTCTTCCACAGCACATCATGTCACACCCATCTGCATTGGGAGAGGTACGGTTGCACAGCCGTCCCTGGGTACCAACACTCCCTGTGGAAGCATCTTCCTCGCAATAGTTGGGTGACTTCTCAATATACACTAAATCCGTTTCCATGGGTTTCTGGTAACTCTTAATCTGCTTGATCTTCAGAAAGGTTGGCTGTCTTAGTCTACTGGCTCGTACCACCTCCACTTGCACTGCAGCATTGTATTTCTCTTTCAAAATGTATCCGATCTCTCTGAATTTAGGAAGCGTGGTCCAGCAGGTCTTAGTTGTACAGGAACCTGAGACTCCATGACACTTGCACTCCAGTTTCATTCTCTCCTCCAGTACCTATGTGTACAAACATTTGCATATTGTTACTGCAGGAAAATGGTTTTGTAAGCTTGCCTAAATCTCAGTCTGCTTAGTTCATATGAATATTCGTTACTACTGGTTGAGATTTTTCAAAGCATGCTTATAATTCTTGTCTCCCAGCAAAATCATAGAAATCAATGCTCATAACGCATTTTGTTTTACATGGTGCCTGGTTGGAAACGCAGTGTTTTGTCATTTTATTGGTAAATATTTGCATTCTGCTGCCAAATATTTGAAAAGATTTACTCAATTTCAGAAGACATGTCCTTAGAGACAAAGTAATTCATGGGACTCCAGTGATTTAAAAAAAAGAAAAATTCAAATCATTGTCATATTGAAAACAGCAAAAAAAAGTTTTTATTAAGTGTTTTAAGATTCAGAATATTTAAGCTTCATTACCTTAAGTAGTGTTCAAAGAATGTTTAAAAAATTTTCACCATCTTTAATATCTCAGAATGATTATACTGTGTGGCTGAATAG
>NW_010133295.1:0-27845 GCF_000699245.1 Pterocles gutturalis | reverse complement strand
CATTCCTGTTTGCTGCATAATTAAAAATATTGCCTATACCAGCAGTGGCAATACCAGCATACCTATTAACGGTTTAACCCAAAGAGCATACCATCCCCTTTACAAGCAGCACTCCTTGCAGTATCTAGCCCAAATATCAAGCAAATGTTCTGCCACAAACACATTTTTTGCACCAAAGCAACAATTGCACCACATTAGAGGAAATAAAATCCACTGAAGGCTCCTGCTCAGCAGTGAGGAGTGGGAGTATTTATTATTGCTATTGCTAGAAGACATTAATCTAGAGGAATTTAATCCAGTATTGGATGGTCCCTAGAAGGGACTCAAACATGGGCAGGTGTTTGGGCTCACACTCTGCTCCCAACCTCCTGCCTCCTCTGCAGCTGAGCCACACCATGACTGACACATCCCTCCTTCCCCGGGCATGGACATATGCCTGGGGGAATGGCAAGCAGATGCCCTCCTGCTCCGTGTGCACAGCAGAGGGGAAACTGGCCTCACAGAAACGCCTCTCTGTTTTTATGTCCTCATGCTAGCACTTAAGCCTGACCACCATTGCACCCACAGTCATCATTAGCTTATGAAAATCAAGGAATCAAGGCCTTAGAACAAAGAGAACTGATCTTTCCCCTTCGCAATGGGATGCTAACAAAGAAATATGAGCTACCGAGCTTGTCTTAAAGCATTACTGATGCTGCAGACCATCTCCTGTAGTGGTTTCATTGCAGATCCCAGAACATGACTGAAATGGGCAAAGGATAAAAGGGACGAAATCTGAGTACAATGGCATAATGAAGTAGAAGGGAAGTAAAAAATGCTTACTGCTTAAGAAACTGGCCTTAAAATAAAAGCTGTACAGATCTGGTTATCCCTGCAAATAGAGGGCACCCTCCTGAGTTGTTTGAGTTTCACTTAAATTGTATGTTTTGTTTTTTCCCAGATTTCTGGGGTTTCAATATTAAAGAGAATATTTGGTTTTGATTCTCCCTTGCCAACATACAGTAGCAAGTAAAAGATAGCTGAGCGTCCTGTTAAAAAAATACCTTAGACCTTCTGGAACCACAGGCCTTTCCCAGATCAAGGTCACATTAGCCTTTCAGAGGCAGAAAAAGTGATTTCCAGGAAGGTTTACTGGGTTAGGGAAGAAACTCCTAGAGCTGCAACTACTCTAAAAAGAAAATCAGCAAGTCTGTGATGAGCAGTTTCTTCTGGGCACTGGAAAGGCTGCTGCTCTCCAACAAACTGTGTCACCTTCCTGTCTTCCCTATGGAAAAAGAGAAGCCAGAAAACTTGCCACCTTCTGCTGCAGCAGCAGCAGCATTTCAGTGGCAGTGAGTAGAGGAATGCCTTATGAAATACTCCTGGGTCTTTCAGGATTCCTCTGTCTCAACTTCATGCCTGTGCAGAAGGAAGTGATATTTCAAAGGCCCCCAAACAAGGTTCCAATCCTGTTCCACAAATCTGAGTTAAGATAATCTATTAGTATTTAGATGTGCATGTAGATACGTATAAAAGTGCTTATAAGTTTTGCTTGATATTGCTGAAGTAGTTTATTTTTTAAACCAGCGTGTTTCTACAGCTCTCCCAACAATGCGTCAATATGCAATTGCAGCCATAAGAACTGCAGCAAAATCCGTGACCAAAGGTGGATGGAGGCAACCTTCTCTACACTCTCACCAAAGAGCAGTAAGATCTAAGGACTTCCAAGAAAGCATTACCAGTGGGATGGCTCTGCCACACCTGATTTGTACTTCTGTTCCCCCCTAAGTAGTAAATCTTGGTCAAGAGCAGGTTCATGGTTTAATATGTGTTTTTGCCAGGTTCTGCATGGGTTTGTGATGCCTGTTTTTCAGTTGGAAAAGTCCAAGTCAGTAACATGCTCAGAGAGTGGGAGGAGGTGAAGCTTGTAAGTCTCCTTATTCTTGTGTGGGCTCAACACTCTGGACTCTGTTCCAAGGATCCTCCATTGCTCTGGTGGTCATGCTTCCCTGATACAACAAAAAGTGTCATTATTCCTGAAAAACCAAGGTATCACCCGTTCTGGTGTCCTAGGTGATATCTTTGCATAGGTATAATTATGCATGGATGTGTTTGCATATACATTTGCCTGTGTGTGTTTGCCTTTGGTTGAGACTCTGCCATTTATATACAGCACTGCCTGACACCCACTGGACAATGATTTCCAGCAACTTTATCCTAAGTCTTGTTTTCTTTTTTGTTGTTGTTGTCTTTCGGAAGGTCCAGTTTCATGAGTCATTTTGCTGTACAGAAATCTGATTTCACTGCTGTATTTTTTCAAAGGTTCCCACTGTTTATGATGGTGGAAGAACTTGCAAATGCGAGCCACGCAGGCTCAAAAAAAGCAGAAGTTTCAAAAAGTATTATTTCGTGATCCTGAAGCCAACCTCGCAGGTTTTTTTTTTTTTTTTTTGGAGGCTTCTCTCATGAATGTGGAATGCTTGGGGTTACAACACTGAGCGCAGGCCCAATCATCAGGTAGTTAAATTCCTGAATGCTATAATTTGTGTGCCCACAGTCAGCTGTGGGTACAAAATTGTGCCCAAAAACTTGGAGGTCAGGGAATACAAGGCCCAAACTAAGCAGATTCTAAGTAAGATTTTTTTTTTTTCTCTTTCCACCCAGATGCTGTGGAGTGTTCCTCTGCTGACAAGCCAGCACTCTGCAGCTCTATCAGAGGTATGTCTGTCTGCATCGTATCTCGAGCAGCTTCCCACTTGCCAGCAAGGTGCCACTGCACCTGGCAAAGGTGGCAGGGTTTGACCCTGTTCACTCAATGATGTGAATGAAGTGTGACTAATGTTTTTCTTCCTAAATGTCCCTCCGGCTCGGTTTTCCTCATCAAAATTCCCATCAAAGCTTTGACCCTGAGCCTTAAAGGTACTTATTTACACAAATCTAATGCGCTATGCCAAGCTAGGTGCCTGAGTAAAGATTGAAAATCATTAGCTCATATGACCCACTCTCGCAGGAGTTTCATTTGTCATATGTCAGTGCCTCGTATCTAATCTTGAGTGGTTTACAGCAACATCTACCTCCCAAAGCAAATTCCCATCGTTGGGCTGTGCTGCCTCAGACTAATTGTAGGAACATTCCTTAGGTCCCCTTTCCACATACAGGCCTGCTCCCACCCCAGTATCATCTTGCCAAGTAAAATTTTCTAACTACCACTACTTTGTTAAATGAATTGTGAAATGTAATGTTAAAGATTTCTTATCCCACGTATTTTTATACCTTTATAAATCATACATTGAAAATGCAATTTGAGGGTTGTCCGCTGCCAGTTAAGTAGAAAAAGACTTGCGAAGACTCAAGTATAACAAAATTATATGCATGAAAAGAAATTCATTTTTTTGAGCTCCATATCTACACCCAACTACATAATATCAGATACAGTTTCTGTACATATTAAAAATCCTATCTGGATAAAATATGTAAAAACAATAGTAGCATTTTGTGTGTTTGTTTTGGCTTGCCTTCTCTCGTTTGTGTTTTCCTTAGTGGAAATGCACATTTTTGGACCAGATGTTGGAGATAACAAAATCCATATTACTTTTTGACTGCAGTATCAAAAAGAAATAGAAGCCTTTAGGAGTTTTATCGCCATCAAATATGCAAGTGATAACTTTTGTTTTGGTAATACCAGTACCAAAAGAGATGGATCCTTGTTGTAAGATGTCACCACCCCATTGATACTCAAGCAGCTGCAGCCATGAGAGCTGATGGCTTGCCGATGATGTGTAGACTCTGCCTAACCTTAGTCTCAGGGCAGCCTGGGGTCCACCACTGCTGGCAAAATTATGATCTCGTGGACCCATCGTGGAAAGCAAGGTTTGGTTTGTTTGGTTTTTTGGTTTTTTTAAACTCAGATAGACAGGGGTGTAGCTAACATTAGTAGGGTGCAATGCTCCTTCTCTAACACAAATGTCCTGAAAATATTCTTCATTAATAGCTGATCACAGACCCCAAAATTGAACAGTTAATGCCATGTTCCTCAGGTTGTGTGAGTCATGTGAAGAGAAGACATGGAGCCAGCAGGAGAACAATACAGGTGCTTCAGCTGCATATTTTTCTTTCTGCTCCTCTGTGAGGCTGCTTCATCAAGCATCAAAACAGTATCTATACTCTGTACGACGGGAGATGAGGAACTGAATTACTGTCTTATGCCTTCTCTTTGTGACATCCCTATTTTTCTTATTGCCTAGTTCAATGGGAGCAGGGACCCTCTGTTTTGCAGCAAGTCTGTATCCAGCAACAGCGTGAGAAGGCTTTTCCCTGGCACTAGCCAGAGCTCAGCAGGGCTGGGGGGACCCTCCAAGGTGCCGAAAGGTGTCAAGTCACCTCCTCCTGCCCATCACCCGCCTCACTAGGTAAGTCACCCACTCCTGTAGTATCCCCACTGAATGCATTAAAAAAAAACTGAAGAAGGCCCACTGCACTTTTTACCCTAATTCTCCTCTTGGCTAGGCGGGAAAAGAAGCCTAGGATTTTAGGACCTGCTGGCTATCAGGTGAAAGTCCCTACTGTTGTGAGGATGGACTACAGAGCCTAACCTATCTGTGCTTCTTCCCTACCTTTTAGAAGAAAATAGATGCTAAGTTTGCACAATAAACTTCTGCAATTGGTTAAAACTTCCTGATTTTTATTTTTACAGTGAAATGTTGCAAAAAGCAAAATCTTAAGAGGCGCCTTTCAAATCATCCCCAAACCAAGTGTGATTGCAGTATTTCACTCTCTTTTCTATGGAATTTTCTGTAAAGCTTGAAGATAAATTTTTAAATATCAACTTGAAGGGATAAAAATATTTCATTACCATTCTTATTCTGTCAGGTAATATAGAGATGTCAGGTTTGAGGGGGAGCAGTAATATTTTACTAGATGAATTATATCTGTCTTGCATACATAGCATGGTATGCATGTTCATGCACATTTCTAGAATAAAATCTTTTAGCAAGTCCTAAAATATTTGCCTATTCCCCCCCCCCCCCCTCTAATTTTAAAACAAAATGTTCAAAAAGTAGCATAGTACCAGATGTAGCTTCTGGCAGTCAATGTTAGGGGTGTGTTTCTGGAAGAAAAAAATAGGTTAGCAAATCCAGCCCAACTGGAAGGAGGAGAACTATCCTCATGATATTTTTGAGCCAAAACTTGCATATTCAGGACATATGGATAAGCATTAGTTATCCATCCAACCCACCCAAGCTGTAAGACCAAACTTTTTGAAATTGGATTTATATCTGTCTGCAAATCAATTTAAGTGGGAAAGCAGAAAGTATGCCATCAAGCACAACTATCAAAAGCTTTTTTGTCATGAGTGTTCTCACAAGGGATGTGCACTGAAATACTCTGTCTCTTTTAGAGAAAGAAGCTTTCAGCGAATGATGGACTCAGGGCTGTAGAACCTGGAAAGTCACATTCTTTAAATCGCTGAAATGACTTAGGAAACAAGGTCACATTTTGAAGAATTTTTTGCACAAAATGAATTGGCTTTCACTTCTGAAACTGGGATTCAGCATCCACTGTGACTTTGGAGCATTTAGCTCGGAGTTTCTTCTAGGGATTACTTCTAATTTTTATGTCCTGTTAGGTGATAGTGAGGGCAGTTTGCAACATATTAGGGCATGCAGTGCATCTTGCAGAAGTGAGCTTATTAATTTAAATGTTTCATGTGGGGTGAAGTGAGCTAACATTTTCTTACATATTTTATGCACAGACAACACGTAGAAATATGTATAAATATCCATAATTATTTACACACACACACACTCTGCATATATATCTGTGTGTATGTATGTATATATGTAATGAACGGTGACCACCAAATCACTTCATTAGCTGTTCTACCGCCAAAGCGTGTCAGCAAAAAACCCTTCCCAGTACTGCAGTACTGTGGTGCCAGTAACTGTGAGAACAAGCCATGGCTTAGATGGAAATGTTGTCCCAAGTAATTGAATAATCTCTTCTAAAGAGAGTCTGAATTATTTTTTTTTTGTCCCCACACTCTTATTGTTTCAAATGTAAAATAAGATGTTGTCATCTTCCAGGCATTCCAAAAAAACAACAAGAAAAACCGGTTGACATTACAAAGGAATAAATATTGGGATGGTACCAGGCTGAGTTGCTGGCAGTCAGTGTGATGGGTATGTTTCTGGAAGGAAAAGAAATAAGCCAGATTTTTCTCCACATAACCACAGTCATTGTCTATCGTAAGAGCCTAATTGATTGATAAACTGTTAGAAACATTTCTTTTCTTCTTTTTGGTAAAAGCTGTGATCTGCTACCAATTTGTCAGCTTGTTCTTTCAGCTTAAAAACAAACAAACAGAAAGCCTCATTTTTATAATTGAGGTTCCCTATGAGAGCCGGCCATTGTTTTGAAGCTTTCAACAAAAAGTTAAGATTAATGGCGCACGCTCCCAGATGTTACTCTTTCTAAGTTCATTTATCCCAGAATAAAGATAATTGTTTCTAAAAATACATGGCAGAAAGCTGTCTCATAAAACAGCATCAAAGCTTACATGGTTTTGTTGGTATTTAATTTTTCATTACTCTATCAAAGTTTTGCCCACAGATGTCTCTGTAATCATTCAGATTTGCAACAAGCCATTCTGTCAGTAACGTTTGCCTTAGACTTACACTAGTCTTCCTTTGAGAACTTGTTTTCATTTACCACACTCGTTCTCTCCACCCTGAATCATAGCGGCTATTTAAAAAATGATGGTGAGGTTAACTACTTCACCCTTTTATGCAGCACAGCGCTGTTTTGCCACAAAGTATAAATCTTCCTTCAGTAGCATGTTATGTCACTAGGAATCACTATGCATTTATTTCTTCCAAATGGCACTAATGGCAAGTTTATTATTTTGTCACTGATGCTATTCATTACAAATTTATTAGAAACTTTACAGACTTGCCATTAGCTGAAACAATTCTTAGAAATGCAACGCAATGCCATTAGGGAATGCAATGCAGGGCAATTAGGGGATTCATTCTTTCCACAGTCATCAGAAATTCCCTGAAAAGCCTAAATATCTTATTTTTTCCAATAAGGTAGTTTACCAGTGTTGTGCTCAGCATTTCAGCCCTAGATACAAGCTAAAGAGCCCCCCAGAACTGTTTACCACCCCAATCCATTTGCAAAGTTTGTGCAATTATTTATACAGTGTGCTGTTTTTTCCTCGAAGAGAAATTCCTCAGGACTCTATTTTTAACAGCAGTGAAATACCAGCAAGCCAGCTTTTGAGAACATCCCTGTGAGAAAAAACCCTTGTAGTCACTGCTATAGCTACAAACGCCTCTGACTCCCAGGCGCATCTGCGACAAGTGCTGGGAGGGCTTGAGGATGGGCAGAATTCCTGCCTTGGGACATGAAAAATTCCGTGTGATGGTATAAAAGAGCATCCAAATAATTGCTCTTGGGGCAAAACTGCTGGCCAGAGTCCTGGATAATGATCCTAGCAATGATCTTCAGGGCACCGGGCAGAGGTCTAGTGAGGTCATCAAGGGCCTTCCACTGACTTCAGAGCAAGTTGGAAATAACTGTAGGTGAGGATGGAAGCTCTTTGCATCATTTTTCCCTCATGTTTCTGGGATTTAAAGAGACAACTAAAATGAAGATATCAGATCTATTTGCTAAATATTGTTGTTCTTACCTAACTCAAAAAGTCAATTGGTATGAACTGAGCCAGGACTAAATATGAATTGTGAGCCTTACCATTATAGATGTAAATGTGAGGGTTGTTAAATTATAAAAGTGCTGTGAACTATAAGACCTTGAGAAATGGACCAATGTTCATATAATCCAGTTGTTGGATTTTTTTTTTCCTAAACTAGTTTTGATAAGATTGAACTGTAACTAAGAAATGGGTTTTTTTGTTTGGCAGAATCTCTGTAGGAAGCTACAAAAGCATGTATTTCCTTTACTGTCTTGGCATTCCCACCCTAAGGTTGAAAATATTATTTGAGAACTTCTGAACAAACAAAGGTAAAAAAATATCTGAGTTGCCTGTGTTCTCCTTCTTACTTTTTATTCCTATTTAGAACAAGGGAAAAATGTCCTTACTTTGGTCCTCAATGATAGTAGTCATGAACCAGAAGCTTGGCTCCAAACCATTTCCAAATGTTAAGACAAGTCACATGCAGATCAGCAGGATGGTACCGGCAGTCTTACTCAGAGAGGTACAAGCTTTTCTCAGTTGTGTTGTGAGATTTTTGGAAGGGAAAAGGAGGAAGATGGAGATTCAATGTGATACTTCAGCAAGTGTCCAGACATAAATGCAGTTATTTCTGACTTGAGTGTGAATGCAGACCACATGGAGTATGTCAGAATGACATCTATGTATAAGCAAAATCTCCTGGTTACAGATTTTATTTCAGGCTGACAATCCAATCCCAGTTTACCCAGGATGCCCAAAACTGCCAAATTTCAGATGAACGTAGGTCAGATTTCAAGGTTGCCTGAATTCTCAGAAGGGATGTGGGATTTCATGTTGAAATTGCACAAAACTCCATGGCTGCTTTTGTAAAGGTCCAACCCAGAAAA
This sequence comes from Pterocles gutturalis, assembly GCF_000699245.1. Lineage (NCBI taxonomy): Eukaryota > Metazoa > Chordata > Aves > Pterocliformes > Pteroclidae > Pterocles > Pterocles gutturalis. The sequence goes on along the minus strand of NW_010133295.1, from coordinate 19,286 downwards.
CAAAGAACATATCCTAGTTTCCAGAGTTTTGTTCTAACCTTAAATTTCAGTCGGTCTCAATTTCAGAATATCTAGTTTATACAGATAGCAGATTATCTCAGATGAACCAAAATCACTAAGAATTATATACTGTACAACTGTGCATATTCATTTCATGGGAATAACATCAACATTCTTTCTAAACATGACCCCACCAAATCATCTTTTGTATGAGTGCATTCCTCAGGATTTGATGGATTGTACTTAAAAACAACAAAAAAAAAAGCTGCACCAAATCCTTTCGGTCATCCTTAGCTTTTGAAAACAATATGATGCATTAATTATTACAATGAAAATATGTGATACAAATCACTACTGAAAACTGTCAACAACAAAAAAGTGTGGGAATTACAAAATACTATTTCTGAAAATGTGTATTTGGGAAAAAAAATCATTGTCAGTATTTACAAGTCTTTTTACTCCTATCTCAAAAACATGGAAGTGAATGCCATCACTTGGTTTTGCAAGAATATTTGCAGAAAAGGAAAGCTTTAGAAATGTTAAAAGAAGTGCATTTGCATGAATATCTGTAAAAACACACACTTCTTTCGTCTGCTTGTGTCCCCCTGTTTATGAAATTCTGATGAAGAGTAAAAATATAATTTGCTTAATAAGAATCAGCAATGTGGTCTAGTGGTTACTGGACTATATTTAGAACTGGGGGACCTGGGATCAGTGCCTGGCTCAGATACTGAGCTGCCTTCTATCCTTGGCTGGAGGACTTCACTATTCTCCATCTATACATCCACTTCTGCTCTTTTGTCCCTCTTTCACATCTAGACTGTAACAAGTTGAATGCAGGACATAGATCAGCACCTCTGTGGGGGTGGCACAGTGCCCACCACAGCAGGTTGCCTGTTTAAGCAGGGATGATAATGCATCTAGCAGCAACAAATGCTCCCTTGCAAGTTTAACATGTGGCTTCCATCTTCTTTTGCATCCAAACACAATGCATGATACCAAGGTGAAACATCCAGCCTAAGAGAAATGATCAGACATGGAACGGGTCTTCCAGGCTTCTGGTCTTCCAAGTGCACCTTGTACAGCAGTATGAGGTGCTCTTGCACCCGTGGCAGCAAGTTTGGGGAAAAAAGATCATGGCCGTCTTTGTTAAGGGTGCTTTTCTGTCTGTCTCTTCAGTCAGCTGTCTGCTTCACACCTGAAACCTCAGTATGAAGCATCAGTCGAGTATTGATCCTGTCTCTATACTTGAGATTGTGCCCCATAACCAGTCTGTTTCACCATGAATGTATGTAGTACTTTCATTCCAATGGATAACTGCCCATACACCACCTTGAGTTTCAGTGCACAGCCAACTGCAATCCCCAGGAGGATTTGTTCCGTGGACTGAGTGTTTATAAGCAAATCACAGACAGTAAGATAATTGTATATCTCTGCCCACTTCAGTGGCTAGTGCTGGGTGTAGGACTGAAAGCACACACTGTTCTATAGGAGAAAATTTCAGCCTGACTTTGGGGGCTAGGTGTGGAGGAGTGGTCTATTGGAGTCCTACAACACTGGAGGGTAGAAGCAGCATTTTTTTACCTGGGGGAAAACACTTCGAGGGGTACAGTAAAATCTCTTCTGAGGTAGGTATATATTATGCAGAAAGCTTTATTATACTTTTTAAAGAGCAGGCTTTGAGAGCTAGGATTGTTATTCAATGGACATAAATTGGTGTAGCTCTGTGATGCTTGTTTCCATTGTAAGCAACCCAGTCATGGCTGTAGACATGAAACTGTTTCTTCTTCCAAAATGATACTTATGCAGCATTTGTAGCCTGCCGGTGAGAAACGGACAATTGTGCATTTGCTATGAAGTGTGTATTTCATTAGAGCTGCGGTCAAAGAAGTGCTTTAGTTTGGGGTGGAATAAATAGCTGCAAATGCTGTGGTAGCTCAGCAATGCAGACACTCAGTCCTGTCCCATCACAAGCCCCGACATCTCTTGCTAGGTTTTTGCAAAGGAGATGAAAGCAAAGATTTATCATTATGCCAAACAGCCCCAGCAAATTCCTCTCTGTTATCAGCAGGACTGGAAAGAAGGCTTAGAAAGCAGAAACGTTTAGGGGAGCATCTATAATACACAGCCAGCTCTGAATAAAAAGAAACAGCAACACAATGTAAGCAATAGATGCCATCAGGTAATTCGATGTTGGTGTGGGATAACAGCAGAGAGAGGAGTAAGTGCTCGGGGAATGCCTCCTGCCACCAAGCCAGCCTCCCCCCGTCCTCCAGTGCACACATTTCCCCATCCCTCATCCTTTCTGGAATACCTTTCTTCCAGCCTCATTGTTGTGCAAGTTCATCAGCCTCCGTGCATTCTTTTTGATTTCTCGGGCATCAACAAACCTCCGGGAGAACTCAATGCCGTATCTGATATCCGCAGAGCAGCCTCCCCACTTCCAGCCCTCCTCCTGGTTGTAGTAGCCCTGTTTCTCTCGGTCACAGCCACAATTGCTGAGGTTGCCCTGGCTGCAGGCGGCCGTGACAGCGTGCGCAACCCCGGCAGCAGTAATGGCATAGGTGAACGCAGCTTCCCTGCTTCCTGTGGAGAGAAGCCAAAAGCTGATGGGTTTGCAGAAAGGCAGCACTTACTTACTAAAGAAAGCACACACATTATCTACAGCAACGGTGTCAGGCAGGAATGTGAGGAGGGCGTTACGTCCAGTGGATAATTCTCATTCTTACAGAATCCCATACATATTTAAAATGCTTGGCTCAACTGGGACGTATTACCCCAGTTAAGCAGCAGCCATATGATAGTCCCATCTAACCCCCTTCACCAGAGGAGAATTTAGCAATGAGTCTGGGCACTGGCGAGGTGAGGTGACACAATTTTTTTTTTTTACACTGTCTAGTCAGGTTTGCAAGCTGAACTTCATCTATTTCAGATGAATAATAAGCATGTCACTGGCAGCAATGCTAACCGGAAAACAATAGTTACGTCTAACCATTGCACTGCATGGAAAAAGAAAAGCATCAGACAACCTAAGAAATACCAGGTCCCTTCAAATGCATGAGAGGGCTAGGACACAAATGGGGAAGATTTTTTAATCCACTTTTATAAATGCCCCGGTAAGTGCCCATTAGTGATGCTGAGAGTAAAGTATTGCAAGAGAGGCCTGTATAGACAAAAGCTAGGTAGGTTTTCAAGGTAAAGTAGAGGCTACTCCTTTCCTTCGCTGACTTCTCTTGCATGTTAGTTTTGCTGTGACTACCCTTTTCCACTCTCACTCTGACTCAAACCTCTGCATTAGCTTGGCTATTGAGCATACAAGGGGTATGGAGGTGCTGTGGCAGCATTATTTCCTCTCCAAAACAAGTGAGATATTGTCATGGAAGCACAGTCTTGTTCAGAAAAAAAGTCTTTTCAGAAAAAATTATTTTTTTTTCCTATGATGCCATTAATTGCCAAGGTTCAATGTTCCCAGTTCCGTGTTATAGCTGTTGATACCAAGTATATGAAAAGAGGTAAATAAACCCCCTTTCTTTACTAGACGCTGGTTGGCCAAGTTGCCTGTGGGAGGCACATAAGCAAGGAGATGGAAAGGCAAAATAATCAAAAGGGATGCTACAACCCATTCCTGTTCTCACATGAGACCGCACTCTGTCACTGTCTCAATGTTGGGCTGGATCATGGCCCTTGGTGTTTTGCTGTTCTTATCCCTACAGGTTCCTTTCTCAGCTCTATCCTCATTTTCACCTTTGTGTTTATCTGGTGATAAACAGACAATCTTGTAATATTGCAGCCAAAGAATAACTGTAAAGAATTCGCAGAAAGTTGCTGAAATGCTTTAATGACCACACACAGAGCTTTAACGTCATTAATGGATTTGGGAAGGAAAGTAAAAGAACAAATTTTTCCAGAGGAGAAAAAAGAAAAACAACTTGGAAGCTATTTTTAATTTTTTTATTTTAGGATTCATAGATATCATAAATATTCTGGAATGACCGGTGCACAGCATGGGGGGCATTATGTTTTGTATTTCTTATTTTCATAGATAGCTTCCTGAAAGGTTACACTGCTGCCGGATATGAGAAAGATCCTACCAGAAACAATCATAAACTGGGTTTTGGCACCATTTACTTGTTTCTCCAAAGCAATAAAAAAGAAATTGAGGTTAGAGAAAAATAAAAGGTTGCTGTGTTCTTCAGGTATCAAGAAGGTTAAACTGACTTGTGCATTATTTGAGCACAATGTGCAACAGAAGGACTGACTTTACTTTCAGACACAGAAGTGTTTTGTTGGGGTGTACGATGTGTGTAGTCTGGTTCAGTGGTTCCCAAACCATGGTCCACAGAACACTGGTGGTCCAGGAGGCCACGGTAAAGGGTTCACGGCTAATCCACAGAGCTATATTAAACACTGTTTTTAATAGTGTTTTCAATTAAAAGTTTGATGATAACGATGCCTGGTGGTTCACAAGAAATTCTGAGGGTTGATAGCAATCCAAAAAAGTTTGTGAACCTCTGTTCTAGTTCCTAGTGTGTTCTCTAAAACACATATTGATACTCACTCCTCTCTCCTTCACCTGCCAGCTGAAGTCAAATCTGGGACCCATGTTATAAAATGTATCCTGTTGACTTACAGGATTTCCTTCTTCATCTTCTTCAAAAAAACCCAAAACCTATTCTTAATCTATACATTGAAAGACTGGAAATATTAGATGTAATAGAAACTACATATATAGATATGATTTCCTTTTCTTCAGGATGAGAGCAAATGAGAATGCAAAATCAGACCCAGGAGAATTTTTTAGTTCAGACACCTTTGAAACACATGTAGAAATGCTTATAAACAAGCAGAAACATATTCCTGTCGGGGAACATAGCAGCTGTGAGCTGCAGTTCAGTGGATTTACACAGAGATTACCCAGAAAGCGGTTGCTTATGTTTTATGTCTAAACTCAATGTGTTCCACATGTATCCAAGAGTAACCCGCTCTGTCCGTGGCCTGTCCATGAGTTTTCACACAGTGCTTCCCTTGATCAGGTTTGTAAAACTAAAGAATATCCTGCCTTTATCTTCCTTTCACTCCCCCTCGTTCCCAGTATACCTCCGATTACCTTAAGTAATAGAGGAAAACATCTTTCCTCCACCCACTTGAGAGCTATAGCAGTGATGGAATTATCTCAGGTTATGGAATTATACCAAATGGAAACCATATTGACTCTCTGAAGAGATTACTTTTCTGTTTCAATGCAGCTCTAAAATAAGAAGGGCTCAGAAATAAAATCTGGCTTGAAAAAATCAGATTCCTTTTGCAAGTTAAGTCGTCCTGCTAAGAATTAAGGTTTTTTTGGTTTAGGTTTTTTAACTAGAGGATGTTCCAAAACTTCCCTTGAACTTCAGTGTAAGCATTACCTCAGCAGTTCTCTAAAGTCCTAGGATCAGTAGCGTCTATCAGAAAATGCTGATGGGGGAGAGAGAGGAACCTCTGTGCTCAAATAATGTCTGCTGTACACAAAGATTTCCATTAGCATGTCATCACTTGGAATCAGTTCTAAGCAAGTCTTTGTTAGGCAGCTAAAAATATTTAAGTAGTGATTGCTGTGATACCTGAACTGAGAACAATAATCTCATTTTATGGAATTTTCTGAGATTTAAAAAATATTCTTTTTCTACAACAAAATGAAGACAAGTCTTTCCAGAAATGTTCATGAAATGGAGAAAGATTATAAACAGCTGAAGATTTGGGATTTGGCCCAACTTTGAAGCTAGTCTTTTCTTTTCCCAGTGAATATCCTAGTCACCTAGTTATTTGGCACTATATTTGCTCACAATCTGTGTCTCAGAAGAAAAATGTTTGTTTGACTTTCTAATGTTTTCAGTTATGCAGACCAGAATAATTCTGTCAAGATTTTATTTTGGTGGAAAAGACACTTTTTTGTGCAACCTTTGGATTCATCCATTTCCCTCTTAGAAATGCCTGCTTTGGTATCAAAGAAGACAGTTCTGATTTAATTCAACAAAACATGGAATTAATGTTTTCATAAGTAATGTGGATGTTACTGTCTGATCTAGTAACTCTCTGACCTGGTAACTGTCTGATCTAATAACTCCAACAGGAGGTCACCACCAGCACTAATTGAAATGAAGCCTTTTGTCTTTGGTGAAGGTGCTGAAGGTCACTTCTTGCAACCTGCCAGGCCATGAGAGAAGTCTTGCCTGTGGTCTGCTGCTCTGAGCTACTGCCATTTGATTGAGTGCATTCTAACAGGGAGCTGTATTTTTAAAGTGCTCTAATACTCAGCAATGCAGGCAGTTGCTGCTCAGACAGACAGATATTGGATCGTTGCTTCCTAAAATGAGTGATTTCTGGCAGACAGGGTGAGAAGAGCCTATTTATCCTTTGCTGGAGTTGTGGTGCAGCCTATACTTTACCCCTAATTTAGATGTCATCTCTGACTAAGTTTTAGACTGCTAACTGAGCACAAAACTTAGTATGGTCTGATGTGGAAATTATTACAAGTTCCATAATTGCTGTAGTTTACTACACTCTGACATGCATATATTCAGCAGCGTATTTTCAGCATGTAACCACAATCAGCTGAGAATCATATATGCTAAATATATATTTTGATCATTCAGCTGCGAGTGCAGGGTTAAAGATGTAACTGTTTCGTAGTTATTAGCAAGGCATCTATTTTTCTGAGTAACTACATGAGAATATTGCTATTCCACGCATCATTCTGAAATGTCTTATGTCAGCAGCTAGATGAATAAGATTGCCACTGAATGTCAGCTATTAGAACTGTAATTTAACTTGAAATATTAAACTGTAAAACATACACTGTTTAGTCGTAATTTGCTAAATCTTGATGAGCAATGAGAGAGCAAAATACTACGTGCTGCTGGTAGACAAAACAAATTCCTCCTGTACGTACACAAGACACCAGATTGATTATATGGCACAATACAATATAGGTCAGTGGTAAGAAGAAATGAGCCACAGCAGAGGTTTGCTTCTTTTGCCAAACCTATCCTTTTCAACAAGTCATCTTCTGCAAGTGAAAGCTGAGGACACATTGGGTCATTGTTTACAGGCAAAAGACAATAGATACATATCTGGATGGGTAAACTAAAACTCAAAACAACAGCACCCTATCTAGGGTTGGATGGAGACTTTTACAGACAAGTTTAGTTCCTTTCTAATTTTGCATTTTATTCAACACACTCATTAGCAATTCTCAAGGATATTATTAGTACAGGCTCTTCTCTTTGGGTTCAGTCCAAGGACAAGACAAGTAAGTGAGAGTTTTCTCACTGTCTGGAGCAGATCCTTTCTCTATCTGCATTTTCAGTGTAATTAATTGTGGGGTTCTTGGTTTATAATCTAAAAGCAGGGATTAGTTTAATTTCTCTATCCCTCTAATTTTCTATAGCCAGTGCTGCATGTCAGAGCTATAGGCCACTGAAATCACTTTGTACAAGCAGAAAATACACCGTGGAAATGCAGGCCTGGCAGGAACTTCAGAAGGGTCTCTAGTCCATCCCTCAGCCCTAACTGAAGCTAATAACACATGTGACCTTCACCACGACTCTTTATTTATCCTGTTCTTCCAGATCTCCAGTGGTGGGGATTCCACAGTCTGTTCCAGTGCCTTGGGACCCCTATTAGTACATCTTTTACTCATATTAACCTGAAACTGTCTTTCTGAAGGCAAATCCACTGCTTCTTTCTCTACAGATGCTAAGAATCAATTACTCCCTTCTTCTAGCAGCAGCCTTTAAATATTTAAAGACTTTCACCCCTGTCTAGATGTGTTCCATCATCAGTCCTTGCACAGCGGTTTCAGGAGCTCTGATCATTCCCCCCACTCTCCCAGCTGGCTGGCCTGTACCTTGCGGTGTGATGCCAGAGATGCGGCAGGGTGTTCTGGCTGAGACCTTGCCTGCTGGGGGCTAGAGCAGAAGGAGCACTTTGTACGTCTCACATGCTACACTCCTGTTTACTCATGCCAGCATGCTGTTTTCACAGCAGCAGGACATTTTTTACTCTTACTCAGTTTGCAGTCGTCTTCTGTGCAGCTGCAATCACACCAGATGTTTCCCATATTGCATTTGTGCAGCTGATTATTCCCACATATAGATCCCTATGTATTTGTCTTTCTGATTTGCCTCCTCTCTCTTTTTTCTTTTTTTCTTCTTTTCCAGATCATTTCTCCATGATAATTTTTAATTTTGACCCAGCCTTCCTCCAGCTTCTTTGTAGTCACTCCCAGCCTGACATTATTTGTAAATTCAATGTGCACATCTTATTCCCTTGGCCAAGTCAAGAGTATAATACTGACCTGGTACCAGATCCAGCACAGATCACAAAGGAAACCCGGTTAGTATATCCTTCCATTTTGATAGCCACCCTCCAAGTACAATTTCCTGATAGTATGTACCCGTTTGGTTAGCTTTTCCTTAGTTTTCTTATGAGAAAGTCATATAAAGCAGCATCAAACCCTTCATTTACATCCAAGATATATGATATAAACTGTTTCTTCTCTGCCTTTGAGGCCCTGGGTGGCAAAAGAAGGAAATTAGATTGGTTTAACTTGATTTGTTCTTGACAGATCCTTGTTGACTGGTCTTCAGCTCCTTGTTCTCAGTTATGAGCTTATAAATGGGGTTTTATTCCCATGTTTTTCCATTTACTGAATTTAAGATGATTAGTCCTATAATTCCTTTTTTTTTTTTTTTCCTTTTAGACAAAGGCTATACATTTGTCTTTTCAATTCTTCTTAATTAAAAGTTCTCCACAAGTTTTCAGTGCTAATGGCTGTCAGGACTAACGGCTCTAAAATGGCTTTATTAAATGTTCTGAGATGAGGGACAGCTAACTGGAAAGCATTCAACCTGGACAAACACTTTCCTCTATGTAATGTTGAGGTGGTATTTCGCTGTTTATTATATTAGTTCTATAACTATCTGCTCACCACTGACCTTTTTAGTGGAGGCTGATGTAAAAAGTGCTTGGACTTCTTGACATTATATTTGGCTTACACTCTCCTTGGGGGTCCACTCCACTGTGTAGTGGACCAGCTTTTTTTTCTCATCTCCCACTCACTGACAAAGTACCGACTGAATTATTACTGTGTAGCCTGTTGTCAGAAAAACAGACATAGTTGAAAGTGGTCATGAGGTTCCTCTTGTAGCACCTGTGCTCAGAAGTGCTCCTGAATGATGAACCTGGTGCAGATTGGATATCTGTTACTCTGGCAGGGCTTTCTGGTCAAATCTGATGGAGTCTTCCGATGGTCAGATAGGGTAGAATATTTATTTGTTTCCCACTTGCTCCCTATTTTTTTCTACTACAGTCTAATTAAAAAAGTCTTGTGTAGTTTTGCTTCATCCAGACGGAGCTAGAGGACGAGTTGCACACGATTCCAGTGCCTTTTTCCTGGACTGCTTATGATGTCTATTTCCATCTACACTTGGTTGGGACAGAGAACATTGCAGATTTCAAAGCCGAGAATATGTAGTGCTATGACATAATGGTTTGTTTACAGATTCTTCTCTTATTCAGCATTTTCCGTCTCTAGACTCCCACTAAAGTTTTTATGGTTTGAGGTGCCAGGATTTTGGCCATCAGTCTAGAATCACTCTGTCAACTGGATTGTTTTCTTTTGCTCAAGTGGGTTTGTCACATTTTCTTTTAGAATGGGCTGTACATGAGCCAGATTTATTTCACACTTGCCTTTTTACAGTTCCTTGCTGCCACTATTTATACACTTTTGGAAGCAGCAGGTCTGTTTAAAAGAGCTACTTAACTATGCCTCTGCTTTTCACATTTTTTCAAGCTTTTTTCCAATTTCATGGTTATTTTCTAAAGCCTTGATGGTACTTTCCATAGCGGTTTCTGTAATGAGGCTTCCAACAATTTACAGAGTTGTTTTACTTAATTTATCCCCTAAACATATTTAGTTCACTCCTGGCAACCATAAACGATACTCAGCATTTCTGTTCCAAAGTGAGCATAATTCTGTTGTGTTTTTTACTATCTTTTGGCAGCGTGTTCGTTGGTGGAGTTTTCTGGGACAGCTCCTGTGAGGTTAGTAAGTTAGCTGTGATCTTTGAAAGGATGTTTAGAAGTGCCCAGAGAAATATGGAATTTTTGGACTCTCCCCTGTAAAACTATATTTGTTGTAGCAAATATTTCTTAATAACTCAGCCCTAACAAATAATCTGTATCTCATTCTTACAGAAAATGGGGAAATTATGTTTTCGAAAACACCACTACTTGTTTTTGTCAAAGTTTAATCAGAACATGGTGCTAAGCACTCGTTTAAAGAATGCACAAGAGCATGGCTTGAGAAATGCACAGTGCACAAAGCATGAGGGGATAGTTCCCAGATACACTGTACCATTGAGAAAAGCCTGTGCAGTGTCACAGCCGGCTGTGTTTTCACAATGCTACTGCTAATACTGTCAAAGTAGTATGTGGGAAGCAATAGCTGGAGCAGAGAGATCCTCTCCTGCCTGTGTTCTGCTCTGGACCTACTGACGACCCATTGTGGGACTTAATGATTCCCTGCTGAATGTTTGGTGCTTTTTCTTTTCAGTGATGACTAGTGGTTTGATATATTGTAATATGTGAAAGCCCAGCTGGAGACATCTTGCAGTGTACTGTGGTTTTAAAAAGTTCTTTGCACCCCTTGTTGGAAAGCATGGACTCTTGAAGTCCTCTCAGAGAAACTGGGTCCTAAATTATGCTAACATCCTTAAATTAAACAGGGCTATGAGGAACCAGATGTTGTTATAATAATTCAATCACCTCAATCTATTCGTAGTAACAGTTCTTATGTGTAGGATTTGCCAATGCTTTATGGTCTCTTTTTTTAAGGGCATTTCACAGGGAGAAATAAAAACATTTAAGAAAAAGCAAAGGGAACCTAAAGCTATGTGGGCACATATTTTTCTTCTTTTTTTTAGGTTTGCTCTTGATAGTGCTCTTGCACTACAGTATGGCCTGTTAAAGGTTTCTTAGATACCTGTGTGGTACCCAACAAGGGAAATGTTGTCCACTCTGATTTAAGAAATAGAAAATATGCTTGCCACATCATCAGAAAAAAAGACTAGCAGAAAACAAACCTCCACTCCAAACATGTCAGGGAAATGGAGGACAATGCTATCACATTTTTAAAGTAAATTTGTTTCCAAGTCAACTTCATGCTCAATTTAGTAAGATAAAACAATAGGGGACATTGCTACCAAACCATTTCAGTCACTCAGATTTTCATGTGTGTGGATTGTATGGGCTTGATTGAGCCTTTAGTGAGTGAATCAGTTCAGAATGGATGTTCTCCTTGGCTGTCAACAGAGGATCCTTCCGACCTAAATTATTCTATAGTTCTGTGATTATACTTGACTTTGCTATGGACCCAATTTCACAGATACTCTGTCATCCTTACTACCATGCTCATGAATATTAAGAAGTCATTGCCTTGCAGAATCAGACCTTCTCAGTGGACTCTCTGCTGGGTCAGTATTTTAATTAACTCATTTCAATCACTTCAGTGACCTGACATAACTATACTGTGTTGAAGAACATCTCTCTAAAAGTAATTCTGCACTGCCATTTGCATGGAGTCATTTTTTCCTGTATTAGCTTATGTCACTTCTAACCTAGATAAAAAATCCCTGAGGGCAGTGGTCTTGTCTGTATTCTTTTGTAAATCGCTGTGCACAGCTGTGCTTTGCTGTAGAAACATGTTAAATAATAACACCTTTTAAAGGGTTCACTGAATTATGAGTAGTTGTAAGCACTAAGCTCCTATACTTGGGCATGCCAGAGTGTCTGAGTGTGGGCGTCTGTGGGTGCTAATGTCTGTGTACATCGCAAATGAAATTTCAGCTCTTGCTTCAGAATTTCTTGAGGTTGTTTACTTAAATCATGAATGTTACCTCAATATATTGTGCAGAGCCTATTAGTGGGCCAGTACCACTTTGCCATAATTATTGAATTACAGGTATACTAAGTGGTACCCAGCTGAAATTGGTGTTAGAGACAAATCTGTTTATGCAAGAGGAAGTTCTTGCCTTAAGAAGTGCCATCTTTGAGCTGGAGAGGGCAACAGAAGAGAGGTACTATTACCTCTCTTTCACAGGTGCACAAGAAGGTTAAGGCATTTATCCATATGGCAGAAGGACCTGTAAAAGAACAAGCTGTCCTCTTGTTGGATTGTTTTTGTGGGGAGGCCACAGAGGAATTTAGCTGTAGACTTCTCAGCTGACAACTGAAACACAAATCCAACCATATATTCAGGGAGGGTGTCCATGCAGCTGCAGGGTGGGACAGGAGAGCTTCAAGAGGGAAACAGCACCTCCTGGGACTGAGACTTGTCTGCTCTGCTCTTCCACACACTGTTTTAGCAAAATATTGAACTGGTCATCTACTGCCAGAACCATAAAGGGATCTGGACACAGCCATGCTCAGTATCAGAGAAGTACACAGCACATAGAGTCCACTTCTGACATTCTGCACTCACACCTCCTCACATGTCATATCCTGCATAGCATTAGATTCACATCCTTCCTTTACTTTTAATTTGAAAAAATAATTAATTTAAATGTCTTGCCAGAAGTTTGAATCTGTTTCAGAGATGTTTTCATGTCCCCATTTGGAGTTGATGACATTTCTTGACTGCTAGTAAGACATGTGAAACTTTAAGCAGGATCTTAAAAACTGGCTGCTTCTATTTGTCAGCATAGACCTTTTTCTCATAATCACTTCTTATGTTAGCCAGCACAGTTGTCTGATATATATACATATTAATCTAGAAACCCCCTTTTGGAAACACATACAAAGCAAGAACAGTAGCAAGCAAGCCTAGCCCAAGATATTTTACAGGTATAAGGTACTGTTTTCGGATTAGATGCTGATGTTTACAGTATACAAAATGAATTACATCTATAGGGCAAGAACTAGGCACCTAGAGCTACATCTGCAAAGGAATGCTGGCTCTAAAGCCTGTATTTTAGATGCCCTTCCACCTAGTATTTTCCATGTGGCTGCAATAGGAATCCAGCTTTACCAAGCCCTGAGAGAGTTAGACATCAAAAAAGCAAGACTTCCAGAAGCTATCAAGCTGTATGGGGAAGCCCCAAAACTGGGAGTATAAAATGCGAAGAAAGGGAGAGAGTCTAAGTTTATCCATCGGAGAGTTAAACCAGATTTCCCTGCACAGTGAGCCTTTCCAACTACACTGGCAGCAGTCATCTAAGTGTAATTGCTGAGGGTGTATGGTAGTTTTAGAAAAGGAGATCCCACCCTTAAAATATTCCACTATCAGTCTATTATCCTGTTTTATATTCTGACTGGGGAAAAAGAGATTTCATTACATTAAAAGCCAGAAGATGACTTTGTTGGTTTCACTAATTAGGTTAAAGATATTCTACTGAACATAATGTAACTTCTTCTAGTGTATTTTTCTATGTTTTTTTCAGAACATCATTTAACTTGATTCTATCAAGTACAGAATTAGGAGGATTTTATATAAAATAAAGTACTAATTCTACCTAATCATGAGATTTGTAAAATAAGGTTTATGGAGAGCAGCAGTAGCTTTCTTTAAACTGAATTGCATCTACTTGGTCTACAGAGGATCTAACAAATAAATATTTGTTTAAATTGTTTGCCAGACTTCCAGCCTAAATCCAGAGAAATATCATAAAATGGCATAACCATCCGTCACGTTGTAGCTTTCACTGTAACAGCAATACAAGAGGAGTGTTATGTCAAATAACTATGAAATAATGACATCTACAAATACCTTGATCTACAATGAATACATAGGAAGTACTGCCCAGCATCAGAAATGGTGACAGCCAGGCTGGGGGCTCTGAAAACCATTTCACACTACTGGTCATGGAGAAACAGCTCCTGTAGGCCTGTGATAGATCTTTCCAGGCACAGAAATTGTTATGCTTTCATCTTGCTCAGTGACTCTGCTCTTCAAGGTGGCCTCAAGATATTCATCAAAACTGTATAGACATAGACAGACTATTTCCTATGCTTGACAAAAAAAGGAAAAATAATTTGTATCAAATAGTGTACCAGAATGTTCCCTTTTTCTGTAAAATTCTGCAGAGGGACATAGCAGAGTTTCTCATTGCATTTTCTGAGAATTGCTGTTGGATTGTCTCCTGGAGGGTAATTCTGCATATTGTTTATTAAAGTTGTCCTACAAATCTGTTGCTCACATAAATTCCTGGCATGATTTCTGATGCCTGGCAGGACACCTTAGAGGACCAACACAATATGTTAAATTTCACAAGCAAATCTATAACATGAGCGCTATCGCTGGTGACTCACGCTTTAGGTGGGAGGGCTTTGATGTGTTTCTGTGGTGAGTTCTTAGGAAGATGGGGTTTGAGAGGTGACCTGTGGTGAGTCTTGATGTGGTGGTTTAGGATGTTACCACTCCCTTGATATCTTCCATGGTAGCAGAAGGACTGTGCCTCATTGGCTTTAGCTTACTGTCCAGCCCAAACCAGCCCTTCGTGGTGGCTGTGGAGAGGCTGGGCTTGTATATTGTCAGTATGAGCCTGCGTTCTGCTCTGCTAATTTCACTGCAGAGATCGCATCTTCCAGGTGTAGTGCAAACAGCTGGGCAGTAACCCCGTAAGTCACTGATGTCCCCTGTCAGAGCTCAGATTTTGTGGAAAGCAAATGAGAAAGTTCAGGTGAAAGGGCTGGGCTGAAAGTTGCTTTCTAATTTGCTTAAATATTTTCCAAATGCTCTTACACTGCTTGTGTGGCTGCATTCACATTTCTGATACATTTGACTTGCCTGACAATCTTTCTGGGAAGAGAGCTAGGTTCGAGTAGTGATGTCTGCCCTTCTTGGTTTTCAAAGGGTCTTTGCCTGGTAGTCAAGTTTGTAACCCCAGTGAAAAGACATGGCACAAATCGCACATATGAAAGAGATTTAAAAGAGTAAAGAGCTCAGAGGGTTTTGGATAAATACACAAAGTTTAGATTCTGGTCCAAACCTCTCTGGTTTGTAAAATGAGTCTGGAAGCATCACAAGAGCAAAGTCTTTTTTTTCAGCTCTGGAGTTTCTGGTCCTGACAGGAGTTGGGAAGTGACAAGATTCACATAAACAAGGAAGAATTATATGAATCTTCTCAGGAGTCATGAAAGATACTGAATCAGTGTTTAATCTGAACCTGTCCAGCTAACCCTACCAGTCAGGTTATCTTATCTAGTAGACTAGTGGTTGTTATTTGTCACTTGTGTTGTGCTAAGCTTGTGTTTTGCCAGGTAGTGAGCAAGATCACCCTAAGATGCTGATCCACACCTGCAAGAGTTTGACAAATGGGTGGATGCTGGCCCTGTGAGTTCAGCAGAAAAATTAAATGTTATCAGGATAAAAAAGATCAAATTTCTAGCCCACAAAGAGTTTCCATTGCTTTTAAGTGCAATACCCTAGAACTGAAGGACGAGTTTTAAACAAAGATCAGGAACAAAATCCATAGATTTTTAAGATACTCCAGGCTTTATGACCAGGAAAGCAAGGACAAGAGTATGTAAATAGATTGGTATTAACACCAGACTTCAAGATGCTACTTTCATAAAAGTACATTTGGAAGACACTAGCACATGTCTCTACTGCACATCCACCATTAAAACAAGACTTGGACCTCACTGAATAGTCTTTTTAGCCCCCTGCTTTGTAGCAGCCCATTTTCAGATCTGAACTTTGAAGCTGACCCCTGTGTTTGTGATGGGCCAAACCAAAAGCCAGATCTGAACACCACTGAACTCTGGGAAAGTTCAAATCTATCGTTTGCGGTTCAGGTTGAGCTCTAATTAAAACAGACCAGTTAGAAAGGCAAATGTCTTAAAACCAAAACAAAACAAATGTTTCACGTGAAAAGTCTTGGATTAGGCTATATGGTACCAAGTAGTGTTTTTGTCTGTCACATGATGTAATGTTCCTCTGGCTAACACAAACTGACAGCCAGCACATGCTGCTGTGTGAGATATTCCATGCAGACACTTTGAATTTGACTTTGAGCAGGACACAATATTCACGCTGTGTAACATCCATCAGCAACCTTACTGCCACCCAGATTTGAGACCAATCTGCTGCCTTTCAAACTTTCCATGCCCATCCCTAGTAGTGTAGTAGTCAAGGGTCTTTTAAAAATCAGTGTCTTGCCTTCTTTGAGCAAAGCTTTTCTTCATCATGTCATCAGTATGTGAAATATTGCCACTAATCCCTGAAGACAAACAAGAAAGTGGCTCTGCAGAAAATTTGGTTGTGTAAGAGGGCAGGGAAATCCCAGCTAACTCTCCTGTTAAGAGATTCTGTTTATACTGCTGAAGTAAAAGAAAATGGGAGACAGCAAGGACAAAAAGAAAGGGAAGGAAGAAGAATGTATTCAAGCCCCATTGCTGGTGTCAGGATGTCACTGTGCACCAGTAGCTAGAAAAAAAGAGGGCCTTGGACATAAAGATTTACTCAAAGAATCACAACACACGTACAGCAAGCATACAGTAAGTAACCAGCAGTTACTCTTCCTGGGGGCTTTATTTTTTCTCTTTAATGTTATGTGTAGGTACTGAGCATATAAGTATTTTATCTTTGTGAAATTTGAGTTTAGGCTCTTTGCGGACAACTGCCTAAAGTTTCCAAACTTCCTTCTTATGCAAACTAAGCTAATAATCTTACCAGGCCTCTTTTATTGAGATTTTTCAGTATGGTCTTTTTTTAGGCCTGGACTCACTTTCTAGAAGAACAAATCCCTCCGTGACTTTCCTGTCCTTTGCTTCCTGTTTGGATAAGAAGACCTTAACAGCAACCATTTTTGTCTGAGGATCCCAGAGTACTACAGAAATGTTTATGTGGAGGTTAGTCCACATCAATTAAGTCTTTCAATTCCCCACTGAAATTAGTCATTTTTAATCTCCAGACAGCGAGGTATGAAGTGACTTGCCCAAGGTCACAAGAGAAGTATATGGCACAGCTGGGAACAGAATCCAAATCCATTATCTCCTGGTCCATGCTTTAACCATAAAATGATAGTTCTCACATTGAACTAGGACCCACAGGGTATGTGAAAAATGATAGGAAGGGAATTGTGTTGAGCTTCTTGATATGACGCCTTCTGCTCAGCTTGGACAAGGAGAATGAAAAATTATTTTGTCCATTCAGAATGAGTACTTCTCAGGTTAAAGAATATGCAAGCGTTTTCACTCTTTGCTCAGAGGAAATTTTCAGTTCAGATGTTTCTTTACTGGTCAAGTTGTACTTAAAGGAACAACCTTTCTAATTAGTCATTCTCTAGCAATATATTAAATTGTGTTGACGGCATCCTTTAAAACACACCGAAACCATAGGAAGCAGTAAACAACACATCTATGCAAAGGAATGAGAGACTCACAATATTTTCACTTTTGTAATGTTCATGAAAGAGGCTTGCCAGGAACCTACATATTACTTCAGAAATTTCTTTAAAGCAAGATATAGACTAGAATGGGAAAAGAGACCTATTCATGTCCTACACAATAATGTATTGATTTACAGCAAATCTAGTTGAAAGAATCACATAGTCCTGTGAAATTTTGATAAATA
This sequence comes from Pterocles gutturalis, assembly GCF_000699245.1. Taxonomy (NCBI): domain Eukaryota; kingdom Metazoa; phylum Chordata; class Aves; order Pterocliformes; family Pteroclidae; genus Pterocles; species Pterocles gutturalis. The sequence goes on along the minus strand of NW_010133295.1, from coordinate 1,672 downwards.
TGGGAGAAAATGTATGCTTATCAACTTGTGCTAATCTTTCTCTGAATGTGGAGTACCACAAGCATTTAGGAATGAGAACCAGTTAGAGAATAAAAACCACTTCACTGTTTAGGAAAGTTCACCGCCTTTGCTATGCAGTTAATAAAATATCCCATGTGTTTTGCCTGAGATACTGGCATTGGCAGTTATCCAAAATACTGACTTATACATCAGGACTATCCTTAAGAAATGCCCTAACCTCAGCCTTCTTCCAGCTACCTACCATTAATAGCCAGAACTAGCCCAACTTAATGAAACAGCAATGCACAGATGTTCTGTGGTGACCGCTTCTGATTTTGGAGCCTGCTCATTGCCATTCACCATTACTGGGTTTTCCTGCTCCTGGACTATCTCTTTTTCTTTCTTTCTGCCTTTACATGCGTTTGTAGATCTTCCACCCTCTTTCCCACTTCCTCATGTCCCTAGCCAGCCAGCTGACAGGCTTCCATCACAGAGATTGAAAACATACTCCATATTAAATGTAACAGAATAGTATGACTGGCATGCCCATGTTTAAAACGCATTCAATTTATATCATAGCTGAGAATAAACAGCAGGGGAAGCAACTTGGTGGGTTGCTGGAGACGGTGGCTATCCTTTCTTGTGGAACACGTCTCTGTCACTTGCTAAATAGGTGCACCATCTGGTGGCAATTTTGGACTCCCACTTTTTCTTAAATTTCCAAATAGCAGTGGTGGAGTTACGCCTGTGGTTGCAGCATTTTTTTTATTTTTTTTTTGCCAGTATATATCTGAAAGTCAGCAGCCAAGACAACTTTTGCAGGTACTACAGATGAATGAATACCAAGAACAGCTAGGACTTTAAATGAAGATCAAGTTTCCATTACTTCCTATGTGGGGCAAGCAGGTATGACTTTATGAGAGGACCACATGCTCCCCTGAGAAATATACATGGAGAGGAGTAAAAAATTCACAGACAAACCAAGATTAGATATTAACAAGCTTGATACCTAATTGGGGAGTCTAAGCTTCCAGGATAGTCAACAGAGACCTCCAGACAGTCATGCAGTCAAATTAAGGTCCATATAGCCCTCTGGAAGTGCTTCTCTCTCTTCTTTGACCATACAAGGAATACAAGCTGACAAGGTTCCTATCTTAGACATCTCATGCAAATACCTGGAGCTATGTGATGTGAAACTGGGCCAAAAGAAAGAAGTGAGGAAGGGGGTCCCCATTTTTCTGCCTTTGTTGTCTGAAGCCCTTTAGTTCGGCAACAGAGACAGAAACCACTGCTAACTCTTATGCCATTCCCCTCAGAAACTGCAAGGTTGCATCAGCCCTGTCAGATGGGACATTGCATGGAGACCTATTCTGAACAGGATGGCTGGAGGCTGAGTCAGAAAGAAAACAAGTTTCCGTGTTGTCATGAAGAAATGAGTGAACAGGTATAAATAAGTGATGATCCATGAGTAAACTTTGTTTGTTGAATAGAGCTTCCCAATCTACAGCAGTTCAGTCCATGTCTGTTGAGCTTCTATCTAGAGATAGAAGTGTCTTCTCTCAGTGCACTAGTGAGCTTTCTGGGGTGATAGCAGACTACATAAAGACTCCTCAGCCATCCAAGCCCATATTTTACACTGATACCGGTTAAGTCACAGAATCACAGAATCACA
>NW_010133294.1:0-27254 GCF_000699245.1 Pterocles gutturalis | reverse complement strand
AATATTAATATATACAAATATACAAATGAATACGGTGATACTGCTCCCCACCTGATAACCAAGGCTCAACCCTGTCCTGGCTAATGGTCCCAGAGCAGGGAGAGTCCCAAAACCACAATCCCATAGCAGATAAGAGCTCAAGTGTCCAAGAGACCAAAATGACCCTGAGAGAGGGGTGACCCAGAGGGAGAAAACCCAGAGCAAGAGAGAAGAGTGTACTTCCGGATGGATCCTCGTCTATATACTGGGCGTAATGTGCACGATATGGAACAGACTATTGGCCACTTTGGGTCTCAATCCTAAACCTAAGGTCAGATCCTAGGCTGGTAACTGGGGCTGTGCTCCCTCCCAGCTTCTCCTGCACCTGCAGACACTGGCACAGAAGAGAAGCTGAAAAGTCCTTGACTGTCCTGGCAACAACTCTAAAGATCTGTATGTTATCAGCCTTCTCCTCAGCACAAATCCAAAACACAGCCTCACACTAGCTACTGTGAAGAAAGTTAACTCTGTCGCAGCTGAAACCAGGACACTAGCATTTCATGTACAAATTATGGTGCAAGACATTCATATTCAGAGTGAAGAAGGAAGAGTTGTAGAAATAACAGCAAAGTGAGGGGAAAAGAAGAATCCACTCCTTTATCTACTGAATACTAGACATTAAAGTTGTTTCTTAAGTATTCATATTTAGAGGAGGGATCAGGAGCTTACATATGTCAGTGGCCTCGCTGTAAGATGCAACTCTCTAGTTCCTGTTTCCTTAGCCCAGCTAACTAAAACTTTTGAAGACATTATCACTAATTACTCAGCATCACACCATTTAAATTGTCTTTTGCCTGTCTCGTAAGAACTTTTGTAAGGCAAAAGGAACTGGTTATGAAACAGTTATGGAGGTCTGCAATAACTTAAAGAAACATCAGGTTAAGTCACAAGTTAAGTCCAGACCTTTCTACTATCCTTGTGTATTCTCTCTGTGACTTTAAAATGTCCTAGAGAGGAAGACAAAAATATGAAAAATAATATTTTTTTGTATTTACTGGCTGCAGTTTAATCAATCTTCCATTAATAAATATTTTCATAATTCAGTTCCTTTTATTAAAAATGTGAATGTGTGCCAAAAAAAATTGAACAGATGTGAGGAATGACAGTCAACTGCATTTGTGACACAAATTGAGTTCCTTATGCAATCACATTATTACCAGTTAAACCCGGTAAAACTGTTTTGAAGAATGAAGTCTCTGCTCTACTGATTAAACCCTTGCATACTTTGAAGAATAATGAATATTTATGAAACATAATGCTGGTTTAATTTGCAGAGACCACCTAATTTGTTGAACCACCTTACTGGTTGCTACTGTGTCATTGTAGTTTCCACAACAGGCTTATTCAGAGCTGCTCAGCTGTATCAATTTTTTTTAATTTTACTAGCATCTCGGAGTCCTTGGACCTCCAGCAGCTCAAAGTACAACAGCTGCCTCAAGATGAATTTGGCATGGTTTGCCAGAGTGAGGAAAAAAACCGAGAGGGATATAAAAATGGTAGTTATGTCCTCAGTTTTTTAGTGTTTTAAGGATAAATACAGGGTCTTCTACTAATGTATCAACTGCCCTTAGTTAGCTCTCTTTCATTTGTCGTGGTGATCATAAGAGTCTTTTGTAGGAAAGCCCAGTTAAAGCAATATGTCTGAACACATTGGCGAGGTCAGATCTGTTGTCCTGGTCTCTAGGAAAGAAGCAACCATCCAAACAAAAAACCCCTTGCAGTCAACTTCTCCAAAGAACTGGTCTTAAAAATCAAGCTCCTGAATTCATATTTAAACAAATAACTGTTTGGCTTCCAAAGCTGCAAGCAACCAGCCATTCTGATTTGAAGTCTGCATGATTTGTGGAATATTTCTGAAATCCAGGACAACTGCTGTGCTGAGTAAGAGCCACATGTCAATTACCTTCACTTTTTTCCTTTTAAATTCACTGGTATTTCTGGAAGGTGCTAATCATGGGCAATTCATCTTAATTTAGGCATGGGGGTCGGGGAGGGGAAATGAATTTTTCTTTATTAAAGCAAAACTACTGAAAGTTTGTCTTCATTATAGGTTTTAGAGTAGGATCCAGGTCCAGTAAGGCAAATATCAGCACGGTCTTCCAAATCAATGATTAAAGTGTCTTCATTATGGGGTTTTTTGGGTTTTTATTTGTTTGTTTGTTTGTTTGTTTTGTTTTTGTTTTTCTTTTCTCAGCAATGAGATTACTTTTCAATGTTTTCTGATTTAGTCTCATTAGTCTCTGCACTGAAAAGCCATAAATATGCCAGTGCGTCTGTGCAGAGGATCTCCATTAGGGTTTGGGCTAGGACCACCCACTCATTTCTCCTGAGCAAACCAGTAGCTGTCAGATAGCACCTTTTCATTAGCTACCAGCCTGGACTGGATGTGAATTGGTGACCAACAGGTGAAAGGTATTTTGTATCCCATTATTAATCCTTAGAGCCATCAAGTCCTTCCATTAAAATCTTATGAATACCTTTTTTATCCTTCAAATAAGTCTGCTGGCATGCAGTTGTAAACTTATATTTTTTGCTTTGTAAAATTGCCAAACCATGTGGTCATGCATATACAACTGCACACCCTGCTGCTAGAAATTGGGAGGTTTCCAGTGACTCTCAGTGGCTGCATTTGTATGGGTCAGTACACATAATGGTGAACATGCACACAAAATGCCTTCCTGCACAAAATCAGTATTTTTCAGCTGTTTAAACAATTATTTGAATTTTCTTTAAAAATTAGAATTTTATTCCCTTAGGCCATGTATTTTATTTAACACTGAATACATACAGTGGAGAAAGAGTAGTGATAGCGATTACTGCCTTAATCTAACTACACAGTGTGTGTTCTGTTATGTTAGTTAAGGTGTGCATTGGATAGATGAAAAAAGTTGATAAATGCTGAATTTTAGTTGTGAAATATCCTCATTCTGTCAAGTGATTGGATTTTATGTCATTTGACACAAAAATAAGGTGTATTAAATCTATGCTGAGGTATTGAGATTTTAGCAGTAGACAGATGGCACCAAAGAAGACATTTTAGATGGTGTGATGCAGAGTTCCTCAGAATACCATTCCGCAAGAAAATGCTTTCATTCTTTTTTTTTTTTTAACTTTTGACAAATGTGGATATATGAAAATGATGGCCAACATGAACAAATGTAGCTGTGCTGATTGTTGGTAGCCAGATCATTTTATGTCTTGGGTGAGCACAATGTAAGATTTTTCTCCCCTTTATCTGTTAATGAGTATTTGAGCCTGTTAATAGCACAGTCATTACTTTGATGCTATGTATGCTGGCACTTGTCATCATTATGTACTCCAGGTTGCCTGCCTGGCCTGAACTTGAGTGCAATATGCTATTTGGAAAGTGCCAAAAAGGGTAGAGTGGTCAGGTATTTTTGGTGATCCCATTAAATGAAAATTAGTCACATTTGACAAATGTTTATGGCCTTATGGTCATAGTTCTGTAGGCAAAAGCTATGTATTTTGTGACCATATTCAATGAACTGTTCTTCTACGTTCTAGAAATAGACACAGAGACAGCATGCAACCAGCTAAATCAAATGATGTTACTCTGTTAAAAAAAACAATGATGCAAAATCTGTAGATGTTAATTCTGTCAGTATTAGTGATACATACGCTTGGTGCCTGTCGTTTCGAAGCCTTAAGGTTGGACTTACATATGTTGTGGTACCTTTTGCCAGACTAAGAATGCCAACCTTGTAGTTAAATGTGCAAAATTTAGTGTGTAATTATCACCCTCCCTTCCCCTACATTACCCCAATGATGTTAATTTGAATAATTATTTTATAGTGACCCAAATTTACATGGTGTTTTCAATTGCAGATTATTTTCTTCTTCACTTTTTGTTCTCAACTATGGTTTTATGCTATTTAAAAAGAAGTTACATTTATTCTGTAGATGTGTCTTTACTACACTGCTAGATGAAGAAGAATCAGTCTGGGCTACATGTTGGGGTTTTTTTGGTTTTGTGTTTTTGTTTGGTAGTTTTGGATTTTTGTTTTGTTTTGTTTTTAAACAGGTATGAGAGGCACTACAGTATAAGACAGTGTACTCTATCATAGATATAGTTGCACCATATGGTTGACAGGAGCCTTGTGCCACGTGGATATGGTTTTAAGGTATATGGGTTCACCAAATAAAATTTGCTAAATAATAAAACTGAACTCTTACCTCCAATGAACATTCATTTTATGAAACTGGAATATTGTAAATATACTGCTTATATACCTGCCAGGATGATCTCTTGGAAATATGGCCTCTATGTTGGTTTTGATGGAACCTGGTATTGATATAATTCTTGGTGTGCTGCACAGGTTCGTTCTCTATTTTATTGTCTCTAAGGCCCTTGAGGGAAATACTGAGAATCTGGAGCAGCTGTAATCATGAACAGACCTTGTTATTATTCCTATGTTAACTTGTGGGATAGTGCAGGATGTATGCAATGTCTGTTTCCAGACCACAAAACTTGAGGAAGCCTAGATGCTTGTATCTGTGAAATAACACTAAAGGCAACCTTGAGAGGTGCAGACCACAAGGCCTTTCTTCCACAGTGGTTAAGCTTAACTGTTCTTTATTCTGGAGGCATATTATTTTATAACACAAACCACAGCAACTAATTTCATGGGGATAGGGATAAACAGGTCACAGGTATCTTACTGAATGGCTGTTGGTGAGTTGTGTTTGAGTATCAGACTAGGCTAATCCAATATTGCTGTTTTCTTCATGAAAAAGTAATGATCACTAGTGGATCTGCTCTGGCATTTATATACCATAATGCAACTTTAGTGGCTTGATTTCAGTGATAAGAAAATCTGTGGTTTAGAACATGTCTGTTCTTTTTAGCATCATTTCTGTTTGGTGTTTTTTTTCCTGACCATTTTTGTGGTACCATTGACCATTGTCTTTAAAAATTACCTTTTCTATTTCAGTTACGTTTTGTGGTTGACAGAATTGATTTCTGTTGAAATCTTACTCTCCACATTAAAATCAGAAATATTTTCTCTTTTTTTACTTCTCACATTAAAATCTGAAATATTTTCTATTTATATACCTTTCTTTGCAGTGACTTTACTGTTGGCTGTGTATATAGTGCTATTTAGGACACAAGGAAATGGAAATGAAACTGCATCAGGGAGAGTTCAGATTGGGCATTAGGAAAACATTCTTCACTGAGAGGGTGGTCAGTCACTTAAAAAGGCTCACCAGGGAAGTGATCACAGCACCAAGACTGTCAGAGTTCAAGGAGTGACTGGATGATGCTCTTAGTCATATGATTTAATTTTAGGTAGTTCTGTGAGGAGCAGGGATTTGGACTCAATGATCCTTATGGGTCCCTTCCAGCCCAAGATATTCTAAGATTCTGTGGCTTCATAGAACCAAAACATGTTTTTTTTCCCTTCCCCTCTCCCCCCTCTTTTATTTTAAGAACATTACTGAAGCTCTCTCCTACCTTCCCTTCTGATTTTAGCTTGAGTCTGTATAATGCTTATCCTGATGCCTGTCCAGAAAAGTAGCATGGAGCTTGATGTTCACCCAAAGCCCTTTATAATATTTTTTCAGTTCATTTCTGCCACTTCCTTACTTCTTGGACATTGACGATGTTAGACACATTTGTTTGTCAATCTGGAGATCTGCAGCATAAAGTAGCTGCCCACAAAACGTACTGTAACACTTAAACATTCATATTTACTCAGGTTAAGTCTAGTGATAATAGTAGTTGTTTTTCTTTGGTGCCTGGAATTTGGAAATAGTAACTGTACATGATTGCTCCGTGGTGACACGCTGTTAAAATAATTTTTCCTTTTTTTTTTTTTTTTTAAAGGGACGCAAGAGTGAGGCAGAAAAGTACTTCGTGAAGGCTATTCAGCTGGATCCTACCAAAGGAAACTGCTACATGCATTATGGTGAGTTTCAGATAGATAGGGTTTCCACATGTATTCTGGGATTGCTGTTAATCTCTCCGAGTGATTAAGGATTTGAAAAGTGCTACTGGCAAAATATCTTCTTTAAAGGGAAAGAAACTAATCTACCATGTATAACTTCATCTCGATTTCAATTTGTTAATCACTGCAGAGGGAGAGGTGAAGATTTTCGTATTTTGCATAGCGTTCCTCCTGTGAGGGGAATTTCAGTATTGCTGCCTCTCTGGGAAAGAAAAAAGGTGACTATTGCCATGTGTCGAAGTTTCATGGCCTGGAATATTATTATTAACAGTTTTGGCCTAACTTTGCTGGCCGCTGGTGGGTGGGCAACTACAAGTTATACTTCAATGTGCGTGAGTTCTATGTAGCAAAGTGTCTGCTTTTTGTTGAAACATACAGGCCTTACATCTGCCTCCTTCCCTGCATCTTCATGGCTTGAAATGGATAAGTATTACAAAAGGTTTTGACAAGTTGGCAATACCATTGTCATAGTAAGCCATTTATATGCTTAAAGCACACAGTTAATTTGCAGATATCTTTATAACTTTGTATTGTTTTTGCTAGATGTGCAAAAAATATTTCCAGATGTGATTTGCCCCAAGGAACCAAAATATTTAACTTTGTGAACTAGTTCTTACTGTGTTTTAAAGCTGATAATAGACAAACCTAAAAATGCAAGCTATGTAGTCCCAATTGGAAAATATAGAAATAAGTAATAAATTTTATCTTAGTTAAGGAAGAAGGTGGGGAACCACAGGCATACAGTGTGTATCTTTGTATATTGTTTTAATTTCCCCTTCTGATTCTAACTGGTAAATGTAATATAAGTGAAAATGAGTGGCCAAAAGGGAAAATTAATCTCACATAATAACCATGCTTTTACTTTGTGTGATTCCTTTGTCCGAATTGCTCACATATTTTATTTCTATTTGGTCCTATGCAGTGTAAAATTATGTATGTTAGGCTCCCAGAATCTATGCATATTGTCACTTAGAACATGTCATGATATTTAAATGAATGTAGCCTGGTGCGGCATTATTTTGCATTGTGGATCATTGCAGTTAGTGACCTTGTCTTCTATTTATGCCTCTACAGGTAAATCTGATAGGGGTATTTGTGCATATAAGCTCCATTATTTCAATTGGATATAAGTATAGTTGATATCTCAAGATAACGAGGAAAAGTTGCAGCAGGTTGTTTCTTGAAATCGTACTCGAGCCTCTTCCAGCCTTTGTTATTAAGAAATCTATCCTTAGTAATTAGGAAATCTATTTGCATACAAATTCAAAGGTAGGTCTCAACAATCCATCCTGGCAATTGAAGTTATGATTGTATATATTTTATTACAGGTCTAGACTTTTTTCTTTCTCATTATTTCATCAACTTGCCTGTCTTTTCCTGCAATATTCCCTCTGTGTCATTTCCAAGTGCCCTGTAAATTAAAAGCAAGGTTATTCAAATCATCATTCATCTCTGATGTATTGACTACTTCATTACCAGACTACAGTATTAAAATAGTGTATCGTTTCCTAATTAAGATAATTCCCTAAAAACTTCAGGAAATTTTTCCTTTGTTGTGTCACTGGTACAAGAAGTGGTTTATCTGTCCTTGTGCAGAGGCCATTATTGCAACACAAGTGAGATTCTGCTCTGCAGATTAGGAGGGAAGGTCAAAATTTAGTCAGTGTTTGGAATACCAGCGTAATAAAATGTGATGCTGAAGGGCTGTAGATACAAGAAGGTTCTCTATACCAGTTACTAGGTCTCTGCCATGGAGTAGTATATGCAGAGAGCTCTACTGAATGCAGGTGAAACATTTTCTTTTGATTGTGTAGCTTCTGATCACCTCACCAAAGTTGGTGATGTTACTCCATGTTTATATCAAAGTAGCTATGAGAAAGATATGGTTTAATTCTGCTTGATTTATGTGTCTGTGTGGTACAGGTGATCTTAAAACCTTGTAATTTCAAGCGCAAGACTTAGTAAAATTTGAAATAAAATATCCTTGTTTTTCTTACTTTTCCTTTTCCCTTTCTTTTCATTTTCCCTTTCTTTCCCTTTTCCCTTCCACCTATTTCTTGTATTGATCAGGAATCTGTAGTATATATTACCAGGGACACTCCAAATATTGCACAGAAATCCCTAGTGAACACTTTAAGCTTCATCTCTACATCTCATTAATTTGTTTTTGCACCTTGTCACAGGTGCAGTTCATATCCTATATGCCAAGTGTTAAAACTATGGGGAAATACATCCATATTTTGCACGTAAATCTTAGAGTTTACTTTTTTTCTCAGCATGAAAATGTTGGAACATAGAATAAAATAGTTGGCATAAGACCTAAAAAGCCACATACCTCATGGAACATTCAAATTGAAAGAGTGGTCAGTTGGGACACAACAGTGTGGTGATGGAGTAGCAAGAATAAACAGACTGAAGATTTTCTTCCAAGCGCACATGCTTGCACACTTACAGTTTGTGCTTCCAGGATGTGCAGATGTTCTTTTTGACTTCTAACCTTTTGGAATTTTTTTGGAACTATCAGGAAAAGTGGACAATATGCAGTATCTTTTAAGAGGCTTACATTTCTGTTATAATGTGCTTTAATTCAGGCCTTAAGCCAAAGCTGTTCTTAGAAGATGTGATTTGGTGCAGGAGTCAGCTTGTTTGATCACATGAAAGCTTGGAGAGAGGCACACAGTTTCATGGTTGCTTTTTGGGATAATAATACCACAGCACATTTCTCTGATCAAGATAGTGTTATGATTAGTTTTATACGGGTAGTTTGCTGGCTTTGGATTTCAGTGGATTTAGGTTTAAAGTAGCATTTCTCAAACTCATTATGCTTGGAGATATCTGAAAGGAGAACTAGTGGAGAACCTGAAGAGATCTAGTCTCTGCACAGTGCAGACATTATGTCACTTCGTTGGACGTAAGGGGAGTTGGCTTTTGCTCTAGTGACCAGAGAGGATGGCAGTCCCTCGCAGGCTGACATGCAGGCAGCTGCAGACCTGTCCATATTTCCTCCTCCTTTACCCTTTTCCTCCTCCTTTTCCTCTTTCTTCCTCCTTTTCCCTTTTCCTCCCTCTTTTCCCCTTTTCCTTTTTCATATGTCAGTTATCTGAACATCTGAACATTGTGCAGAACTGTTACCTTACAAATATGTGGTCTTGATGGGTGATCTTATACAAGCTACTCAGATAAGTGGTACACTACTAGAAACACATAAGAGATGAAAGAGAGAAAATGCATATGAATCAGGAAGAAGAAAAAACACCAGAGGAAAGGGTGCAGAAGCACCATTTTTTTGGTGCAGAAGTACTTTTTTTTTTTTTTTTTCTTTTTTTTTTTTTTAATTCTCTGGCAATGAAGATATTTGTGGCACAACCTACATAACCTACATGTTTTCAAGCTAAAACAATAGAGATTATTTCAGATACTAGATTTGAATGTTCCTATAAAGTTTGAGACTTTTAATTGTGTGCTTTTAATACACTTTTTTAAAATAAGACTTAAAGTGAACAGTTTTGACTAAACTGAGTTGAACTTAAATGTTTATTTTAGAGTTTCCATCTTTGTTTTCTCTGTGAAAGTTTTCTTTAAAATATCCTACCCACATCTACTTAGGATATTGGCTCTCATGCATCCCACTTTATTTTGAACACTGAACTTAAGTATGCCAGTTTGGATCCTGCAGGACCTTGGTGGCTTCTGTCATCAACAGATCGATGACATAATTGAAATGGTCTCCACTGACCATGGAGGGGACTCTCTCTAACCTAGGTGCCTCGATTAAGTGCTTACAGTCAAGTGGGATGAATCCAAGTATCAATCTGAGAAACCAAAGAGAAATACCTATGAAATAACCAGTTCCAAAGGAATTTTTATGTAAATATTTTAAGAACATATTGGCATCTAAAGAGTCAGAGAGTCAAAGTTGTTAACAAGTGTGCCAAACATAGAAATGTTCAGCCAGGTCAGACCTGTGACATTATGGCTCAGAGATTATTTAGTTTTGGATACAGTATTGACCACCCACAAAGGAAATACAGAACTCCCATTTCTGTCTGCACTGAGCCTACCTGAGGAGAATTTGAAGAGAGATTCTGTATAAATTTTGTCAAGGCATAGAGATGAGATGAATTTTAAACAGTGAAATATTTAAGTGCTTGTCTGTTTGAAAAGAAACAAAAATAAATTCTTCAGTATCTTTTAATTGAGATGTCTAGTAGGATGCATTGTAGTTGAGGAGTTTGAAGTTGTTGAAGGCTTTTGTACTAGCTTTCACTTAAACAAGCAAACAAACAAAAAATCCCCATAAAGCCACAGTGAAATTTAAGTTGTGAAAGCATTTTGCCTCCCAAACTGTCTTATTTCCTTAATATTTTTCTGTTAAATAAAAGAAAAAAAAAAAGACTAAAGCAGATTTCATTTTACTTACTTGCTCACAATAGGTTTTGCTATCATACCTCTTAAAGTGCATATAGTGGCCTCTCTCCAACATAATGAAAATGGAGTGGGGAAAAAAGACAGAGAGAGAAAGGAGGAGTGAGGTTTCAAGATAAATGTGTGTACAGAAGTCCCTGCTCCTTTACATTTGTAATGGATTAATTGGAATGCAAAGTCTAGAACCCAACAAGATGTTCGAATTAACTCTGTTTTATTAATCACCATTGCAACCTCCTTTTAGAATAGTTTCCTTTAAATAATACATTTTTTCTAATAACTCTAAATTGTTTAACGATTCCTTTTTCATTATAAAAAATGGATTATTCTCATTAGATTAATTATGCATTCACTTAATTAGGCAATTCACATTGATCATCTGCCTTTTTCAGTCCATTCCCACTTACAGATATAAAACAAAATGGAAAACATGCTATCAAATGAAGTAAAACTGAAGCATGTTAACTATACTCTTATTGAAGGAACAGATTAACATGTTCCCAAACATTCTTTTCTTTTTTTCTTACATTATTTTTCACTTTTGAATTTATGATAACTTAGGAGTTGTTTTTATAGATGTACTCATATTATCTGGGACTTTTTTACCCAAGTTTAACTTGTTAATAGCTGTTTTTATTTTTTTCACTTTCATCCTAAGTCTTTCTAATGATTGTTTCAGCACAGAACTTTTAGCCCTTTTTGATGCCTAAATTTTCTTTTGGGTCCATGAGCACTTTTTATCTGTCTTGCCTCCAAAGATGACTGCTTTACCACTCCTAAGTCCCAGCCTGAAAATGGATTGGAACTGCTGTGATTTAAGCTTCAAAATAAATTTAATTTAAATATGAGAGAGCTTATTGTGGCTTTTCAGTACTTTAAGGGGGCTTATAAGAAAGATAGGGACAAACCTCTTGGTAGTGCCTGTTGCAACAGGACAGGGGGTAATGGTTTTAAACTAAAAAAAGGGTAGATTCAGACTAGATATAAGGAGGACATTTTTTTATTAGGACAGTGGTGAAATGGTGGAACAGGTTGCCCAGAGAGGGGCTAGATGCCCCATCCCTGGAAACATTCAAGGTCAGTTTGGATGTGCTCTGAGCAACCTGGTTTAGTTGAAGATGTCCCCGCTCGTTGCAGGGGGGTTGGACTAAATGACCTTTAAAGGTCGCTTCCAACACAAACTATTCTATGATTCTATGACAGCAGTGGATATTCAAGCACCATTTTTTTCAGTCTTTAACTCACACACATATCTTAGTGTGAGAATTTACATAAGTTTACAGATGTGCATTCAGTTTTCTTCTTAGATGTGATGTATTTATAATATTTCCATGTAGTCACACTGAATTTTTTTCTGTGTAGTCACATTGTGTTTTGTGCCTTTGTTCTTCATTGCCTGAAGAGCAGCCTGGGAAAGTTTATTTTTCTCCCATATATTTAAGGAAAAGATCTTATGAAGAAAACAGTCTAATAATTAAAAATAAAATGTCAAATTTGTGTTGATAAGAAAGAGAAATATTGACTGTAACCTAGTAATGAAGTCTTACTCATTTCTTCAAGAGAGTTTTATGTCTGTGGAAGAAATGTCACCTTAGTCTATAAGAAGGTCAGTTTTTATCTTTGTTAATTGAATGAATAACACTGATTTCACAATCCATAATTCCCGTGAATGAATTGTCCATTTCTGACTGACAAGTTAGTTAAATGAGGTATATGCTGAATGATAAATAGAAGAAAGTGCATGGATCTGCTCCACTGGGAACACCAGATGCCTACATGGTGATTATGTACTGAGAAATTAAATTCCTTGATGAGATGGGGTCAAAGCCAACCAGATGTAGTATGTCCATCACTGGGTCACTTTGCCAGCCTTCCCAATAAGCACTCATGAACGTTTTAGCAAATGAAAGGTTTTTTGCCATTTTAAATCTTTTGGAAATCCCAACATTAAAAGTATAATGGTTTTTCAAGTTTATGATACTCAAATAACACATACTCATAGAACATATGCGCTCTTTGGAGGAAGGGTCTCTCTGTCTTGAGTATACAGTGCCATCAAATTAAGATCCTGACTTTGGACTGTGGTTTATACCTCCTACAATGTCAATAAATGTAATTCCAGGAAGACAGGATTGCTAGACCTAAACAGGAAGAGAGATGTAACTGACTTACAGAAAGACTTAATTAAACTTCCGACCTTTCTGCTCCCAGAACTCTCTCCAATAACTTTGATTTAAGAAATTCTTCAGTTACTATTAACACAGACAGTATTTCTTACTTCCAAACTGAAACCAAACAAGGATATGCCAGAAATTGAGCTATTCAGAAGAATATCCCAATTTGAAGTCTTCTTTGGAGTTTTCCTGGCACCTGTGAATGATGAGTGTAGATAGGCATAGATATAAAAATTGTCAAGTCCTTTTTGTTGCTCTGTAGGCTGTTGCTGTCACACAACATTAAACGAAGATTATTATGAACCACTAAAATGACTATTTATTCCTAACTCCCTTTGTAACCAATCACTTAAATAGAATGCAGTGGAGTATTTCCAAACAAGCTAGGTCACTGACCCCAAATGCTGTGGAATTTCCATGTTTCTGGCTCTTCTCTTGAGTTTATCCTTAAATCTAATCATTCTGACATCCCAAATACATGGTTGACTCTGCTTCCTCAGCACAATATACTAGACTGCTTGAGAGAAGTGGTGTAGAAATTGCAGATAGAGACAGGGCTAGAAATGTGGCTTTATGCTTCTTTCGTGTTGTCAAAGTTGGGGGTTTCTGCAGGAACTGAAAAAGCCTGTGACACAAACAACCCTGGAGACTTCTTTGTTAATTTTCATATGTTTTGACCTATGACTGCCATCTTACTATGAGGATTTTTGAATAAACAGCATGAAGCTGCTATAAAAGTTCAACTGGATAGTTCTTTGCCATCCTTATCTCACTTTTCCAAATCTTATACATCACCAGGTGTCTGGGGAATGACATAGGGTCCAGAATCTCCCTTAGTATTTGTAAAACATGAGGTCTTCTGTATTATATCTTTTCATCATTAATCTTTTGTTTTAGTGGGAGCTTCCAGTGATCCAGATGTGGTCATGAGTTCAGTCATCAAGTCCCAAAGGCTTGCAATTTCATTTTTTCTCTCTTATCTCTGGTTGTGCCCTGGATGACATCCAATGGTATATTTAGCACAACTGCAACAGATAAGTTTTTCAGACAAAGAAAAAGGCTAATAAAAAAATCTTTTTCCAAGCCAGCGCGTATATTGATGTTGCAGCACCCACTGGTATACGTAGTCTTTCTATGTATTTTATTTGCATGGAATTATATTCTCTACAGGAACCAATTGAGGGGATAAACTCCCCAAAAGCCCTTCCAGGGAGAAAGCCAGAGAACAGCTTTAGATAAAGATGGAATGGGTTATAAGGAGCAGAAAAACAAACTGGAATGCTGCTACCATCTAGGTGATCCTGATGCAAGATTTCTTTGCTTCCCCTGTCACATCCTACATATTCAGCAAGAAATTGTCTAAACAGGCCTGGAAAACAGAATCTTTAAGCAAACATTCCCTTGCTCTGGGAACTGCGCATTCACAGCCAATGAATCTGTTTTGAAACTCTTAAAGGAAACAGTTGCATTAGGTCATGTCTGTTGACTTGGCATCTTGCAACATTGGTTCATCACCTGAAAAGTTTTGGAAATCAGCTTGGTGACAAGGTCTCTCCTCTCATTTCTTCCACAGAATGCTATTGAAATTTTCCATTCAGAGATCTCTGGTTACATCTGCTCTTTTGCTCTGCATTGGCACAGCAGAGTTGAAGTTGGTGGTGACTTCAGTGGTAGTTCTGCTCATACCAGTGAAAACGTAGTTCAGTATTTAAGACATGATCTTGTAGCCTTGCTATGTGCTTCAGACAGACACAGTGCATTGGGCCAGCCAGAACCAGATCCCTTTTTTGTCTTCTGTTGAAACCTGAAGTGCTTTGAAAGCAAATATTTAGCTTCAAATCCTCAATGTTGAATGGGCTGAAAGAACTAGTGAAGTTTATTACATTTGACAATTGAGTCTATGGTCTTGACATATCCACTTTTCATGTTAATATGGTTGTTTAAGTTGCTGCCATGGATGGAGACAACTCTTTTGAAGAGAACAAGATGCAGAAGACTTGGTGACAAACATATATTAAAAGAAGCAAATGCTAACTATTCCCTATTATGTTGGCATTAGTTTTTTCCTTCTTATTCAGAAGGTAGTTTACTCAGTTTTGATTGGATTACTAAAGATATCAGGACATGAGTGTAAGTCATTGAAGTTTGAGTAAGTGCAGACCAACAGTGTTCTGAGAATGTTCAAAATGGTTCTTTCTAAAAGCAGCAGTAGGAAGATGAGCTATTTCAGAAACCTACTCTGTTCTGGTACAAAGTACCTTCAAATGTTTGCCAGCGAGCAAAAGAGAGAGAATATTTCAATTAAAGAAAGATTGGTGTAACTTGCACTTTTATCTAGTAAAATAAAAGCTCATAGTGCCTGTAGGGAATAGTTGAGCCCATTCTAGAAGAAGGCACTAATGCCTTTGTGCTCTGAACATAAAACATTGTTACACACAGCCATAACCCAACCAATTAATACCTTTCACATTACGGCAAAGCAGCAGAACTACCCATTCAGATATATGGCTTTTAAACTGATGTTGTCGCATGTCTTAACAAAATGCTTTACGAATATTCGTGATCGTTTTAGACAGACAATTATACAGGACAAAGAGCTGTATGCTTTGAGCTCTGTGAATGAATATTTGCTAAAAAATTTTGACATAAAATTAAAATAAGTTGTTTTGTTTTGGTTTTTTTTTTTCCAAGTCCTAGGAACTGGAAATTTTTTGTTAAGTTACATGTATACTTTTATTTTATTTTTCAGTAGATTGCATGTACTTCCTCAAATTTTTTGGTCAAATATAGACTCAGAAGCACTGTTGATGATTTGCAAGAAAAAGTAAGTTTGAAGAAGGTTGTAGGTACAGAATTCTTCAGCTTAATTCTTCAGCTTTTATGCTCTTTCTGTTGCTTAGATATCTCAGTTTAGGGGAAAATTACTTAAGAGGATAGTGAAGTATTGAGTCAGTTGTCTGCGGTCAAAGGTCTTTAAGAACTCTTGGCTACATTACACTGAGCTCTGTGCTGTCTAGCAAGAAAGGTGGAAAAAAAATAACGTTGTTCCAGGCAAAGACCAATGTTGTTGAAGATCCCACCTGAACCTGGGCTGTGGATTTCCCACTTCCGTTACTTGAACAAGGAAACACTGGGATTCCAAGCTTCTAGAAAGCTGTTTTCTCAAAAGCTGGTTCTGATTCCAAAAAGCAGTCAGGCTACTATAATTTACGTTGTTAGCAAGAGTCAGAGTCATGACACCTGCAATAAGAAAGCTCTGTATGTGACATTGGGCAGTGTCTCGTAAATCATGCAGTTTGCCAGCTACCTGTCAGAAGAGAAAATCCTGCATGTAAATCTAGACCCACACAAGTGGTTCCTGAATCAAGAGGCTTGTGGATCAGACCTTTTGATCCACCTTCAACACCTTGCCAATATTCTGCACTGCTAGTGGTCTTCTCGTGGGAAAACACATCTTTATGGCTTTGACAGGAAAAGTTCAGAAATCTGGTTTTTAATGAAGAAAGTGCAGCAGTAAACTGCCAATCCAGCTCATTCTTGTATGAATTTAGAATATCACATTAAAAGGAACAGCGGCTAATGTTTTCAAAATGGGATATGTCTACTTAGGTGCTTTAAATTAAATTTGGATGCGTGAATAAAATTAGTCTGCCTTTCAGGAGAAGTTGGCGAATCAATTCTCAACTGAAGGTCTCCACCTTGTACTGGGTCTGGCTGGATTAGAGTTAATTTTCTTCATAACATAGGATGATGCTGTGTTTTGGATTTGTGGATAAAACAGCTTTGGTAACACACCAGTGTTTTGGCTTTTGCTGAACAGTGCTTGAACGGTGTCAAGGCTGCTTCTTTTTCCTGCTCTGCCCCCTCAGCGAGTCAGCCGGGGATGGACAGGTCATTGGGAGTGGACATAGCTTGGACAGCTGACGTGAACTGCCCAAAAAGATATGCCATATCTTATAACATCATGTTCAGCAATAAAAACTGGGGCAGAGGATGAAGAGGGGGTTCTGGCTTCTGAGGTGGCCTTTGTTTGGAGAACGGCTGGGCATCAGTCTACATGTGAGAAGTGGCGAATGATTTCCTTCATGTTGCTGTTCTTGTTGTTTGGGGTTTGGGTTTTTTGTTTTGGTTTGGTTTTGGTTTTTTTTGCTTCTTTCCTTCATCTATTAAACTGTCTTTATCTTGACCCACAAGTTTTTTTTGCTTTTGTTTTTCCTGCTTTTTCCCCTCACCCTGCTGGGATGGGGGGGTTGAGTGGCTCCATGAGTGCTTGGGATGCTGGCAGGGGACAACCCACCACACACCTGTACACTCAGATATTGACTTTTCTAATAGATTAAGAAGGTAGCAGTCAATTGTATTTATAGCCCATCCAATAAAGAATTGCTTAATCAGCAGCCTCTGATTAAATCACTTCTGCTCAGGCTTACAATGAGTAGGGCAGTTACTGAGTGTTCCCCTCTCTTCTTTGCAGTCAGTATCCTAGAAGGGTTTGGGTGTAAAGGATGCTACAGTGGTTTCAGGAGAGTGCTATGTGTCAGCTGCTGCCTCACTCAGCAGGTGTTATTGCCACTTTCATTACCACCTCTAGTATGGGGGAGAGACTTGATTATGGTAATGCACAGTCCTAGAATTTTCTGAAGAGCTGAAAGTTTTACTCATACTTGGCTGGTGTCATGCAATACTTGCAGATGTTTTTAATTAACTTTGGTAATCCTGTAATAAAGATAATCTTTTAATATGTTTTATAAAATAATAATCTTGTTACAGAGACAATTTTTAGAGACCTAGTACAAAATGGAGAACAAATTCTGATTTTAACAATTTAAAACATTAGTTTAGAGTTGTTGCTGACGTTTTAGATGTGCCCATGTAGACTAATAGAATGTATGCAGCCAAAGTCCTACAAAGATGGTTAATAAAATCAAGCCTTTAACTAAGGCATCAAGCAGTGCACTTGCTTTTCAGTAAATATATGTAATGTTGTCCTGTTGTAAGTTAGACTTCTTGTAGAACTCTAAAACATACAAATTGCATATCTTCAGTATATATTGATCTCATAAAGAGATAAGAATTAGCCTAATGTGTTGCTTAAGAGCACCAGTAAACCATTAGTATTGGTTTGAAATTAATTCCAAGAATGTTATATTTTAGAAATTACATGGATGAAGTGGAAGTATTTACTGTTTAATAAAATTAATGTAAAGTCAAGAAATTTGTTGATTATGTCACATGAAGTAGAATGTATCTGTTACATATTATTACTTTAGGGGTACTTATAAATATGCATAGGATAACTTCTCTGTTGAGTTTCAGTGTTAAATATTTCATAGAGAAAACTAGAAGTGTATTTCTAAAGATCTGTCTAAAACTCATAATTTTTATTGAAGACAATAATGAGATGTTTTTTCTTCTTATGGAACTAATTAGCTTAAGGACTAGTTGACATTATTTTTAAACTCTAAGATGCAAAATATTTTTCCTAAATTAAGTATATAATTTTTTTGAAAATGATCTTGAATGTTTAGTGTGCCTTGAAGTCTAAAAGGTTGTGTCATCTTTCTTCCTTCTGGCTGGATGTATGAATAGTACATACAGCTACTAGTGTCTCATTCTGCTAATCCAGTGCTTCCATGAACAAAAGAACCATAATATTAACAGTTTAAGGATGATTTGCTTTAGCATCAATTTAAAGATTAGGGATATCATTTTAGTTCATTTTTTTTTTAAGAGTATACAAGTTGGTCAAGCTTGTTTCAAAGATTTCTTTTCAAAGAAAATAGAAATTCAGCCCAAATCAAGAGATGTGAACTGCCTTTTGTAGTTGGTAGATTTATTTGTCTGAGAATTTTCAGATTGATATCCGAGTTTCTCCTCCTATATAGAGGGCATACCCTGATGTAGTACCCAAAAGAAAAAAAAAAAAAAAAAAAAAAAGGCAAACATAGCTTTTGTCAACTTTTTTTTTCCCCGTTCATGAGAGACTTCCATTAATGGCTTAAGCAATGGTTTCTAACTCTGAAGACAAATTGATTTCTTATGATCTAGGCTGTTCTCATATGTTTTCTTTTTATTATTTTCTCTCTTTTTGTTTATTTATTTACTTACTGTCCTGTATGAGAAAGCCTTTTTGGAAATTATCTGTTTCTGGAAACAATGAACATAAAGCCTCATAATGCATGAAAGGATGGCACTTACTAGAGTGTGGGTGTAACTAAAGCAAACAAACCTTATGTTATGAATACAGAAAGACACTTGAATGTTTTTCCAAGATTTTTTGCAGATCTGAGTAACTAAGATACAGGAGACTGTCTGAATCAATAATCTTCCATCTCTTGCTAAGTTGAAATACATCCACAGAGAAAGGAAGAAGCTAGGAAAGTTGTCTTCCATCACTTTTTCTATGGAGGTAATTCCTTCTCATTATACCCAAGCATCGCTGGATTCACTATGTCCCTACAGACCGTGCTAGGTCTGGTTAAGTGGATTTTCTACATGTGCATATAGCAAGCATGTGAGTAACAGGGAATGTATTAGGAAAGGAGGCAAGAAAGAAAGAAAATCCCTCCCCATGAAAGGAAATAATTTGTTTATGGCACATTGTTCCTTAAGAAGCTTGTGGCCAGTGGTAGCTTGTTGGACTTTTGGTTAAGTGATGTTACTCTATAAAGTAAGATAAGAAAGGAAGGATGGGATTCTGGAATGTATAATCACCATGCTTTAAGATAGCTTTTCCAAATACAAAGTTACGTAGACACAGAGTCTAGACAGCTGAAACTCTGAAAAGTCCTTGATCCAAAAATAACACATTTTACAAATTAGGTGTGAAAAAATCATTAAAAGGAGGAGAAATAAGGTGGTTTGAGTACCTTCCAAAGTTGTTTTTTTTTTTCCTCTTCTTCAAAGGAAAACTCATTTTTATAGAGTTTTACTAGGTGTTACCTGTTTTGTTTTGAAACTACTGTACTTTCATTAAAGTTTGGTTAATGCTAATTTACTAATTCTTTTCAGTTTTAACCTGGTTTAGTGATTGTGATAATGTAATTTGTAAAAATTCATTCACTTGATTTTAGCCACCTTCTGTTTTTTTTGCGTGAGAGGTAAGGATCATGTAAGAAACTTGTAAAAAGATGCCTATTGTGGTTCTCTTAGTGTTGCTGAAATACGTGATAAAATACCAGTTCATCAAGGTGCACATAGATATAATAATTGTAAAGCAAAGTAGCATTTGTAATTGTAAAGCTGAAGTAATATGTTGACATATATATAGTAATTTGTGTGTGTGTGATTTTGAGATATGCTTTTGAATTGGGAATAGGCAAGTTCTTAAATGGCAGGCTTCTTGGGGATTGGGAGTATTGTTTCTTGATGGCTGAGTTTTACTGTATCATTCCTCACTAATCGTAAATATGTTCTGCCAATATTGCAGTTAGTTATTACCTGTCATATTTATTGCACTTTTTTCTGTGTTTACTACATTTTAAAGATATTGAAATACAGAGTGGATCAACAAATGACTAAACATTGAATCTGAGATGTGTTTTGTTTTGTTTTGTTTTGTTTTGTTTTGTTTTTTTTAATTCCTTTTCCTTACTATTTTGTCTGAAGTATTATCCATAAGTTGTTTTCTGTGGGCTCACAATCGTGCACTCCGTTGCAGGTCAGTTCCTCCTAGAAGAATCCCGCCTGATAGAAGCAGCTGAGATGGCAAAAAAAGCAGCTGAACTTGATAATACAGAATTTGATGTTGTTTTCAATGCAGCCCATATGCTCAGGTTAGTGCTTTTATATCTGCCTTGCTTGAGTTTTCTCCCTTCTTTGGGAGGAAAAAAGTCTTTGCAGCCTTTGCCTACACAGGGTTCTTTTTGAAGTCCAGCAACTCTTTTGAATAATTCTATGACTCTATGAATATTGCTAGTAAGATAAAAAGAATTGGAGTGAAACTGTTGCAGGTCTTAACACATTCTATTTCTGATTTTCTGTGTGTTATCTCATAATTTCTTACTTTTAAAACTTCTGTTGTTCACAAAATCCTTTTTGCTTGTGTACAAGTAGTGTTTCTTTTGTGAAGAGCCTTCTGCAGGATTTCCTTTCACCTGATTTTTCAAAATCTAGGATGTGTAGCAACTGCAAAAAAGCAGACTGCATTTCTGATCTGGCTGTAACTAGAGAATATTGAATATGTCACATTTCAGGTTAATATCTGTAGGGAACACTACAATAATTAGAAATCTAAATATTCCCAGACTAATGATGACTTTGAGGCTCATAGGAGCACTTAATGATATTATCAGAATCTATGATTTAAAATGTAGTCTTATATTTAATTCTGTTCTCCTATCTGAATAGAATGAAATTTTAGACTTCTTTTTTCCTTTTAAAGCTGTCAGACCTGGATATTCAGTAGCATTAAGCTACTGCCTGGACATTATCATTAAACTCACATTACTGTAATAGGTATCTTCCATGTTTATTTCTAGGATAACTATTTCTAGGATAATTATTGTCTATTGTGTGCTTAACAACTATGAGAACACTTGATTTGATTTAGGTTATATCTATTATTAGAAAATGCATGAAAAAGGAAATAAAAAATGTACTTCATCATCACAAAACCATTATTGAGGTTATTTCTCTAATGAAGATATCTTATTTGTCTGTTGATACTTTTAACATTTAGAATATGAAATTAAAGGAAAATAAAATGTTATTAAAGAGAAAGTAGAATCGGCTTCAGCCAAGTGACCTGTGTTTCAGAATGCAGGTTTCTATACCAGCATTTTGAAATAAGCCCCAAAATGCCCTTTGAAAAATAACTCTTACAGCTTGTAGACTAGAAAGGAAACCAAGACAAATGATTCACTGGTAAGCAATAGTTTGACCTGCCACAGGTGTATGAGCTATTTTCAGGATTGTTCCCTTCCTCATGATTGTATTCTGAAGAATATCTCTGGAGATAGAATTCAGTAATTTGAAACATTTAGATTAATGAAACAAATTCATAGACAGAAGGATAGCATGAAAGCTGAAGCCAGAAGAGCATAGAGTGTGTCAGACTCCTCATTTCAGTGACTGTGTTGTGGAATAAGATATAAAGGTGTGACTTTTTTTGTGGTTGCTTTAGTGTGTGGTAGTGTAGATCAAAACTATTTTGAGAATAGGTTTAGTAAATGTCTTACTTTCTCTGTGAGCTTGAGTGAAGTATCTCAAGTCTTGAAGGCACTTATCCTTACATCAGAGTATGAGCATTTCTTCAGTCTCAGAGTAAGAGCTATGCTGCTGTAATATACATCAACCATGTTTATCCTACTTGATCTGGCTGGGAGTGGGAAAGTTTTGGGAGGTTTTTACCAGCATTGAGCTCAGTGATTCTAAACTGCATTCTGTCTTTTAGCTGTAAGCAAAAAACTCAAAACCTTTTTTTTTTTTTTTTTTTTTTTTTTTAAATAAAACCTACCAAACAAAAATCCTTAAAACAAACAAAAAAGTCCTGGTAGTTTAGTTTAGGTGAAATTCAACTGTGCTCCTTTGGGATACTTGGTTGGTCTAATTTTTCACTTAAATACTCAGCTTTCTTTGTGGAAGATTGTAATGTCTTCCTAATATGCTCTGTGGTCTGGAGGATTTCGCAAGAGTCAGGGTGGCAAAGTTAAATTCAGTGCTGCCAAGTTTTTGCTTAAAGCCGCATGTGTTATGGTCTGACCGATTTTTGCTAAAAAGTTATGATTCTCTTGTCTGCCTTTGTTCACTGCTTTGCTTAGCAATTTATATATTGCTTACATAATAGCTGTTGGCCAAGGGGAGTGTATACTCATACATTAGGACAGAGCAGCTACAAAACCATTGTGAGTCTGTGGGACCTCAGAAGTGGCTGATTTTCAGGATATTTAGAATGATGGAGAACTGAGGTGATTCCAAGAGGAAAGCAGATACCAAGATACAAAGGAGGAAGGAGAGAAGGGAGTACTCAGACCCACATAGAGTGACACAGCTAGAAACTGTGGGTGCTAAAGACAGTCAAAAATGAAAGGCTGAAATTATTAAATATAGTAGCTTCATGTAGGTGACTAGCTGCTCTTTAGGTACTGTAGAGAGCGATAAAAAGTGACTGGTGAGTAAGAATTTTGAATGGACTGCACAGCTGTGAGGTAGAAAAGCCATTATAGAAGTTCACAGGGCATGGAAGTGAATTGACTGTCATGAGAGAGAAGGGATGAATCTTAAGGATGTGTTGTGGAATAAGAGAGAAATTTATATTAATGTGGATGATGCAAGGTGTCCAGAATGACTGGGAGATAGTAACAGCAACTTAGGTTTTTATGTAAATTCTAATTTTTTTTTTCAGTCCAAATATTCTAGAATAGTGATGTACTGTTGAATTAGAAAGGAATCATCAGTCCCTCCTGTCAGAATCCTGTTTCCACCATTAGCCCAAGAAGTGTCACAAGATTCAGAAACATGTAGACATTCTTCAGAAATGCAGGCAAATTCTTTCAAATTTGGGTTACAGCTGCTCTGGATGGAAAACAAACACAACATTCCCTCCAAGTCCAATTTATTTTTCTACTCAAGTGCTAAAATATTTTCATTTTTTAAACTCTCTTTACTCTCTGAGAAAAATGTTTAAATTAAAATACAACCTAAATAAAAATTAAACAGTTTTGAAAATTTTGAGCTGGAATGCTGTGGGTTAATTCCTTTTTTCTTAAGTTTGCAACAAAATTGTTAACTGTGTCCAAATGCAGTAGCTGTATTTATAGATAGCCTGGTCTCAGTTTAGCAGTCACAAGAAAGTCGTCTGCTCTTGCTGTCAGGTATTCCAACACTGTTTACTTCCTCTCCTTGTGACTAAATCTGAAGCTGAAGTAAAGAAAACTAAAGAGTTAGTTCTGCTTGCATTATTGAGAGACCTCCCTGTTCCTAATTACACAAACATAGTTATTAATTTTTTGCCCAGATGACTTCTGTAGGTTCCTGATAATGCAATGGCAGATGAATCAAGTCATCTGTAATAGGGGTGAGATGTGGGATGAATGTAATTAATTTCTTTGCAACAGTCTGGTAACTTTTAACTTGCATTGTACTTGCCTTTAAAATTTGTTTTCTCAACAAATTTGATTTCCAGACAGCTTCATTCAAGGATCATGTGGCTTTTTGGGTGGTGGTTCTTAACAGTAACTGGTCATGTGTTTTACTTTTGTAGTATTCGCTATGCTCTTACTTACAGCCTCACTTTGAAGCCTTTCAGCAAAGCTAGCTACATTTTAGTGGAATGTAGTGAAGCATATATTTGTGATGCCATATGGTGACAGTAACTTAGTCACGCATTAACAGTGCTAAGTTTCACTTTGTAGTTGCATACTGAGGTGAGCTGCCATGAGATAGGTTTCCTGTGATACAGGGAATGATTGCTTTGAGAATGAGGAATGGTAGTGTGATGACATTGCCGTACTAATTAGAAACAGGAAAAGAGCTTCACACTGTCTCCAAATGAAAACAAGCATAGGAAGAAGAGCTTTGCTTAAAAGCACATTTTGTAGGAATAATTGTTTTTTTTACGGTTCTGTAAGACAGTAGATAGTTGTGGGAAACACTCATATTCCATGAAGTTATAGCATGTTTATTGGCTATTTGAAAACAGAAGTCTAAATTAGAGCAATACTACATGACACAGTCTTAATTTTTCAGTGAATTTCTATGAGAGTATTTTGTCTCTCCAAAGTACATTACATGAACACGGAGTGTAGTTGCTGGCACAGTCTCCCAGCACAAGTTCACCCTCTGTTATTGCCAAAAAAGATTTTATTCATTCTTTAATTACCATCAATGTGCTTGTACATATGTATGCATGTATGGCTAAGAATATAGACGATGTAAATTCTGTAACTGCTGTAAAACAAAAAATGTGGATGAAGGTTTACATGTGTGGAATCAGATTATGATTTAATCGTGACACAAAAAAGTCCATTAAGAATGCCAAATATCAACATTCAGTATTTTGAAATACTCTTTGAGGAAGACTTCCTTATAGCTGGACTGATATCCATGATTTCACATTAAAAAAAAATAAAAATCAATAGGCTGAAGCTTTGTGGCAAGCAATAGACAAATTAGAAATAACCCCTTCCCATTCACTTGTTTATGTATCTAAACCAGTCAGTATTGGTGTTGTTTGTCTCTTAAAACAATATTTTTTCCAATGATTAACATAAAGATTCAGGGATGAATGCAAGCTGAGTATAGCTAGGTGTTAGGATAACCTAAGAGCAATGTGTTGTCAAGCTCATTTATGAGGTTTCAGAGTCAGTCAGCTGGAATAAAATACAGAGAACTGGTAGGTCTGGAGGCTCTGGTTAAGAGATATGAGAGAATCAAAAGAGGAGACGTTTTTGTTCCTTAAAATAAGATTGAATGCTAAGTGTTAATGGGGCAAATCAGATGTGTTTTCAAGGTCAGTCCTCATGAAAAGATTTAGGATAGAGGTTGGAATATAGCTTGTAACTATGAAAAAGTCTTCCAAACTTCTCTTTGCTTCCTTTCCTTCCTTTCTGTTTTATTATCAACATTTTATCTGTTTTACTCTAATGTGAATTATGTTTCCTTTAGTAGTGTCCTTCCATTGTTTGACATTGATCCAGAGCCCTTTATTGCTCAGTGGCATAGGGTTACTGAAATTTCCTACCTCTGTGCTGTTAATTTTTCTCAAGGGAAAGCCATTCAAAGGCTTAATGTAATGAATTTCTAGTTTAGATTTCCAGTGAAAATGGGAACCAGAATTCTGCTCTATCTTGACTAAGGGAACTGTTGCTGAATGCCCAGAAATGTAACTGGCATTTTCCTGACCAAATTACTGCGGTGTGCATTCATTTCTATAAACTGTTTTTAATGGAGAACTATAAATTCAGACTGATTTCAACTTAGGAATTAATGATCCGTGTTTCAAGATGTACATGTGGGAGGCGAGCAAGACATGTATTTCCACTGGACTAACGGGGGATAGGATTTTAATTTGTTCCACGTTCACATGCCAGCAACACTTTTTGGCAGTGAAGTGTACCGTCTGTATCTGCCTCCTGGGTAAGGCACCTTGTTTATGATACAGAATTTCACCATGTTCAGAAATGCTTTCTTTCCTGATGGTTTTGTGCAAACAGGAAAAAAAAAAAAAAAAAAAAAAAAAGCTTTCTGACATGTTTCGTTTTAGTGCCTTGTATTAATCCTGAAATTCAGAAGTATGTTGTTTTTGTTTTTGTTTTTTTTTTTTCCAGTCGTTTCACATGCTACTAATGCCCAGCAGGAGTGATTCAGAAGCAGGTTAACTGAATATTTTTAGACATTCAATCGTTTCTAACCACTGAAACCACTGAGTCAATGATATATGTGCAAAGTAATTTAAAACAGTTAACAGGTATAAAACAGGTTCTGTTTGGCAAATTGTTAGTCAGGAAGTGGTTTCAGCTTGCACGTGAATTATGTGAGAAACTTCAAAGGGATTATCCTTCCTCCCTTTCTCCTCCCAAGTCCAATAAGTGTCAAAATGTGTTGATTGGGATTAATTACCTATCATATATTATGTGGCTAATGTTTAAAATCTGTGTGGATGGGAACATAAAATTAGAACACAATTTGATCACTAAATAACAAAGGATGTAGAGGCTCGTGTAATGAACAAGGTAAAATCTCCAGATACAAGTACTTAGTTGATTGATACTCTTTGAACTAGTAACTGTTCTCAGAAGAAGAAAAAGGAAAAAAAAACCACCACTAACCTTACTCAAGCGTTATCCTTATTTTCTAATTATTCCATTTTGTCTCATGGAAATGCATCTGTAATCACATAACAAACACAAATATGCTGACGATCTCCTGTCCTAACTCTTCTATGACAGGACCTAACTCTCCTTAAAAAAAAAAAAAAAAAAAGAAAAACAACCAAATAACTTTATCACAAGATATGTAGCCTACTTGATAGTCTATCTTGGTTTTCTCACATACTTAGCATCTTTCTGCAGACATGTATGTGATTAACTGATATTCATTCAGCCAGTAGCTAAAGTGAATACCTGGAGGGAAATTAAGAAGGTGGAGACAAAAAGAGAAGAGATAAAAAGGGCCTGTTGAGACATACGTGTTTGTATTTCTTTGGCAACATATTGCATTTCCATTTGAAGTCATTAAACTGAAAACTCAGGAGAACAAATAAAAATTGAAGTACTAGGAGAATGTAGGTACCATCTATACTAATAAGGAAAAGAAGTGATCTGATGGTGCTTCAGGTACCCAGAAACTCATCTTGTGCCCCTGGGATATGAGATCTGAGTTTAAATCCCCTCTCAGACGGATATGACTAAATGTTGAAATCAGAACTCTCTTTTCTGAATGAATTCCCTGCATCATGGTAACCTGTTTTCTAGAAACCACTGTATTCTGTTTTTTGGGTTTTTTTCTGGAATGATAGTGTTCTTGGGGAGGCACAAAGAAAGGAACTGCATTACTGTATAATCTACAACTGCATAGTTTGCTGTTAAAGTATGGCAAACTTCAAAAAATGAGACAGATTTTTCACTGGTGAAGACTGATACGTCTCTGCTTTTGCCTCAGATGAGTGTTTGGCCTTCTGCATTTCTGTCTTGGTGTCAGGACCACCACC